>NW_021011303.1:0-38961 GCF_004118075.2 Vigna unguiculata
TTAAATGTTTTTCAAGAACTCTATTCTAATACTTCTGTCGAATAGTTTACTCATACTTCCTCTATCCATAGATAATAATAAATGTTTAAGATTCTTTCACTAAAACTAAACACATTATTTATTTTCTTAAGTAATTTATTTGAAAATAATGTATTTGAAATTTAAAAAAAAAAGAGATATAAAATTAATATTAAAAAAATGATTATATTACTTTAGGGCAATCTAAATCATTGGCTAATTGTTCCGATAAAACAACATATAGTTATTATTAACTTATACCACTTTCAAAATTTAACTTTTAATATTTTAATTCCTAAGTCTAATACAATAAGGAAAACTATCATTTTATTATAACATATAAACTAACATCATCCCAGATATGTGATGAATAATTTAAAATATTTGGAAATTGTGTAAATATTTTACGGGTTGTAAAATTTAACTCATCCTTAAAAAGGAACCTTCAACATTCCATCTTTGACTTTGAATTTACATGTTGATAGTTTTGTTTTAACTATGCAAGACTGAAAGGCAGGGAAACATAAAACTACTGAAGATTAAACTTTAATAGACTTTAATGAACATAAATTGAGAATAAGTGTGTTGAACATAAATTGATAATAAGTGTACTTCTAGGAAAAATATATTATTTGTTCTTCCAAACTCTAGAATTCTAAGTAAATACCAGGTAAGACTTTTTTGGATATAGATAGTGTCACTTAATATTCAAACTCTTTCATTACAATATCTAACTTTAATAAATAATTTTCGAAAAACATAACTTTGATAAATGAAATTATCCTAAAATTTCACTCTCTCTTGGTATATAAACCCAATAAATTATTTTCATAAATTATTTGAAAAGGATTACAAAATAAATTAAATAAAATCAAAATTTTAAACTGTTTTTAGTTTTAAAGTTCTTTAGATGGAAAGGTTGTGTGGAAGTGTAATAGAGCTGTAAATTGCATACGAATCATCACCATCAAACCAAAGTCCATAAGTTGCTTGCTTCAATTTCAATATAAGTGGCCACTTCCTTAAATCCTGTGAGGAAACACTATTGATTACAATAAAATTTATGTCTGGTGTATGTTACAGTTACAAACCTAATATTTTCCCAAAAAACTATTGATATTTACAATCTTAACTAAGTCACAGTTACATATCATTGGATGTATCAAGTAACATCTGATAGGAATCAAACCAAAGGTGTTTGATGACTGGTTGTTTTTAATAGCATCCATGCTTGTTTCACTCCCCATTCTCTTAAGTTACTATTTCACTTTCAATCTCCTCAGTCACCAATCTGCAACCGCATCTTTCTCCAAATTCCATTCATGGGTTCCAACAAGATGGGAAAAATTGTGAATTCTACCACCAACTCTTCACCATCTGTTGCAGTCTCTGCTGTCCGCAAAAACCATGTATGATTCAATAGTCTTATGTCATTGTTCAGTGACTTGATGAATGAACCATTATTTTTGTTTCACAAAACAGAAATAATGAACGAAACCTGTACCTTAATTTGGCTTTGTTGGCTTGTAGGATTAAATAAAAATTGTAGTATTAGGCTTTCTCTGCTGCATTTTGCGATTACAGATCTGTTGTTTTTAATTTTCATGATTTGATAGCAGGTTGTGGCTGATCATGACATCGAGAATTGTATCATGTTTGGTAGTATTCCAGTGGTGCTGTCCAAAAAGAAAGCGAAGAAAGCGAAGAAGTTTTCACTTGGAGACAAACACCCTGAGCCAATAATATCTAATTCTAATGAGTCAATTCCTCATCAAATGCCACCACTACTGCTTCTAAACCTAAAAAATTCAGCAGGAGAACTCGTGTTGATTTAGATTTAGAATCTGCCAACCCAGTGGAGACAAATTTAGTGTACCAAAGACTCAAGTTATCGAAAACGTAGCCAAGTAGCATACCTCTTCTTTTCTTTGGAAGTCCCACATCGCACAGTTAACCGAAGATAAAGGACTTATAAGCCTTTGACTCACAAGAGGTATTGCCGAGCCAGGTCGTGGTGGCTTGTAACCCAAACGGGGGCGTTAAGGTGCTGGAACATAATATTAGACTGTGTGTGGTGTGGTCATTGACTGCTTTCTTCTACTTCAAACGAAGTCATGTCCCTAATAAGCAACCCATAAGGTGTAGGGGGAATTGAAGCAATTAGATGGGAATTGAACCTTCACCTTTTTAATATTTGAATTGGGTTAAGCGAAGATGTGGAGAGTGGTCAGTTTCATCATTCATACATTGGATGAATTGGGAATGCTTTGTTGCAAGCTTATTGGATTAAAAGCAGAAGACCCCTTCCAGAAAATTTCTTCTCCGAGGCTGAAAAAGCAACCAGAAGAAAGGTTAGTTGCAGCGAGAATATAAAACTGGAAACAAAATTTTGAGAAAAATCTTATCCAAAAAATTTAAACTAATATAAAACAAATGTAACAATTTATTTAATCACCAAAAAGTTTACTTTTATACATCATGTAAATTATTTTGGAATATAAAGGTTGATAGATTTAACAACATTTTCTTCTTAAATTTAATATGATTGAATCAGTATTTTTAAGTTTATATTTATTTCAAATAATCGATTAAATAATCACCTTGTCGCTCAAATTTTTTATTTGCCCCGCCATCACCGTTAGAGACGTTGCCAACGAATGTCAATGCCACCATATTCTCCCCCTTCACAGGCAGACACAATTGCTTCCTAAACCCACAACCTCCATCACCTCCTTTTATTACTAGAGTAGCCATCGACGACAATCAATTGCCACAGTCGGTGCTTCATTGGAATGTTATTCTTGTTATAGCTTTGCTCTTTGATTTCTAATGATGCTGTGTTTGATTGGATATAAGGTGAATGAGATGAGGGAATGTGTAGTTACATGCTCTTTGGTTAGGCTATGGGGATGAGGAGAGATAGAAAAAGAGAGTTTAATCTACTTGTTTTGAGATAGGAGTAAAGCGGGTTTTTTTAAAGGAGAAAAAGAAGTTGTTTGTGTGTGATTATGTGTTGGTCAATTCATTCTGAATTGGAAATTGATTAAGGAAGAAGATGAAGTTGATTGCGGTTGAGAGTAGTGTGTTGATTTTATGGAAAGGAAGATAATGTAGAGAAAGTTTATGTGTGTTTTGTGTTGATGATGGGTGGTTTAGTGTTGAGAAAAGATGAATATGTAAAGATGGTTTTTTTTGTTTGAAGGAAGAAAATTGAGTGTGAAGTTGGATCACTGGAGAACATGAAGTGTGTTTTATGAAAATGAGAAGGAAGACACATGTCAGTGATAAAACAGGATACGTCAGAGGCCACCTCAAACGAAGTGTTCCACCCTCCTATGATGTTAACTATTTAAACGACGCTGCAAAATAGAACTAAATTGACAAAATTTGACAAAAATTGAAACTTGATTAAATAAGAAAAAAATAGTACTAAATTGAACAAATTCATCAAAAATAGATACTAATTTACTATTAAGGTCTTTCTATAAATAATGTTCTTGTTAAAACTCGAGATACTAAGATTAGGGATGTCAACGGGACGGATAAGGTACGGGTAGTAGTTCCCATGTACCCTACCCGCTGAAAAAATATTTGTCTCATATCCGTACTCATATCCGTGTGGATATCCATTATGCGAGTACCCGCATATTTTTTTAATATCCACGAATATCCACGGGTACCTGCGGATATTTAAAAAAAAAATAATATTTAATAACATATTTTAACCATAAATTCAAATAAAAATACAATGCAAAACATTTATTTAATCACCAAAAAGTTTACTTTTATACATCATGTAAATTATTTAAGGTTGATAGATTTAACAACATTTTCTTCTTAAATTTAATATGATTGAATGGGTATTTTTAAGTTTATATTTATTTAAAATAATCGATTATTAGTATATTATTTTAGTTAAAGTATTAGATGATAGGTTGTTTTTCTTCAGAATGACCGACTATAATAATAGACAACAAATATTTAACATAAAAAAAAAACTAAAAATCACTTTACTTAAAATTTGAATGAACTATCTATTTTATAATTCAAAAGATGGAAGTTTAATATAATAGAACTTGGAGTTCAAGTTTTTGATTTAAGATATGACAAGTAATTTCAAATATTTAGCCTAAAAAAATTTTAAAAATCACTTTATGTAAAATTTAAAAATCACTTTAAAAAAAGTTGAAAGTCTAATTTAATAGAACTTTAAATACCATTTTCCATTTAAAAAATAATATTAATTTTTAACACATCAATTTGAATAAGTTATTGTCGTTTTAAATTAATTAGTTGAAATAATTTTTTTAAATTAATATTGAATTACAATTACGTTTCTCGAAAATAAAATATGGAGATTTTAGTGTTACAAAGCACTCCTAGATAGAAAATGACTTCATTCATACATATAAAACTTCTTTCTATAGCTAGAGGGTGGATAAAGTGTCTAGTTTCACTGTTTAAATTTTAAAAGTATCGAGTAAAGTTCTTTTGCTTCTAGGAATAATTATGTAAAATGTTTGGAAGTTACATGTATTTTTTTAGAAGGCACGTAACTTTTTAGGTTAGATAAGTGTTTGTTAAATGATTTTATGCTTTCCATAATTTCAATTTTTTTGTACTAGTATTTCTATCCGTGCAACGCACGGGATATCAAATTTTAAAATGAAAAATTATAGTATATTTATTAAATTAATTTAAAATTATAAAATTATAATTAAATTTAATATAAATTTTATTTTATAAAATTCAATGATAATATTTTAATTGATTTTATAATAAAAATGTATTTAAGTTATTTATATATATTTTTAATAAAATGTATTATATATAACTATTTTAAATAATATATTAAGATTTAGTTAATTAAAATTAAGAAATCAAATTTAATTTTGAATGAAATATTGAGTAAAAAATGTAGAAAAATATAATAGTTGTTTCTCTAACAATAAAAATGATAGACGATATATAGAAATTATTGAATAGACTTAATAAAGATACAAACATTAGACGATACAAAAAATGTGAAGAGTAAACGATATAAAGTTACAAATGATAGATTGTGCATAGTAATGTAATGTTTAATTAGTCAGATAGTACTCACTCTCTTCAGATGTGTTAGTTTGGTATTCACTTTTAAAAATGTGTCAATCGAATCCCAACTTTTGAAAAAAATGTTTCAATTAGGTTCTTTTCACTCTTGTAAGTCATTTTAAATATCGATATCATTAATGGCGTTAATAATTTTTTTCTCAAAGGGGGCTGATAAACACATCTTTCCAAAGTTAGGACCCAATTCACACCTTTTTAAAAGTGGATATGAAACTGACATAACCAAACAAAAGTGAGTATTATCTGACTAATTACACCTAAATATAAATAATAGATTCTTTAAGATACAAATGTTAGACTGCAAACAAAATATAAATAGTAAACAATCAAACTTACAAAGTGTAGATTATGTAGACAAATATAAATAATACACTATGCAAAAATACAAAGGTTAGACGTTTGATAGACTCTTCTATTGGAGTCCTTTTCTCACAATTTTTTTTGGATTTGAATTTCAAATTTAACTTTGCTCCCATACTTTATAGCTTTTAAATTTATAATTTAAATTCAAACTTTATTACTATATATTTTGAATTTCAAATTTGACAATATATTTCCTAATTTAGAAAAAAAATTGAAATTGAGATCATTAGTAATTTTATATATTTAAAAATTTTAAGAATGTATAGTTTTAACTTGTAATGATATACCAATGTCTATGTTATAAAAATTATTTTTTAAATTATTGTTTAAGTTTGTGTAAAATGTCAAAAATATGTGAAAATTATTTAAAAAGATTTAAAAATTCATATTTAAATTTTACAATTATTTATTTATTATTTTACACCATATTTTAATTATTTTTATTATTATTATTATATTAGGACTAATATGTTAATATATTATTATATTATTAAGAACCATAAAACTTTTGTTCTTAAATATTATATTACTTGTTTATTTTCTATATCATATTTTAACTTTTATTGTTTTTAATTGTAAATATTAATGTATTTCCATTAAATTTTTTTAATTTATCATTTTTCAGATTTTTATAATATATAAAATACGAACCTTTTTTATAAGTTAAAAATATTTGAAAGTTGTTTAGAGACATTATAAGAATCTATTGAAAAACCTACACTATTTTACAATTTTTTTTGAATGTTAAAATTTAAATTTTATTGGTAAATTTTTGGTTTAATTAGTCAAATAGTACCACTTTCATTCTTCTTAAATTTAATATGATTGAATCAGTATTTTTAAGTTTATATTTATTTCAAATAATCGATTAAAATAATCACCTTGTCGCTCAAATCTTTTATTTGCCCCGCCATCACCGTTAGAGACGTTGCCAACGAATGTCCAATGCCACCATATTCTCCCCCTTCACAGGCAGACACAATTGCTTCCTAAACCCACAACCTCCATCACCTCCTTTTATTACTAGAGTAGCCATCGACGACAATCAATTGCCACAGTCGGTGCTTCATTGGAATGTTATTCTTGTTATAGCTTTGCTCTTTGATTTCTAATGATGCTGTGTTTGATTGGATATAAGGTGAATGAGATGAGGGAATGTGTAGTTACATGCTCTTTGGTTAGGCTATGGGGATGAGGAGAGATAGAAAAGGGAGTTTAATCTACTTGTTTTGAGATAGGAGTAAAGCGGGTTTTTTTAAAGGAGAAAAAGTAGTTGTTTGTGTGTGATTATGTGTTGGTCGATTCATTCTGAATTGGAAATTGATTAAGGAAGAAGATGAAGTTGATTGCGGTTGAGAGTAGTGTGTTGATTTTATGGAAAGGAAGATAATGTAGAGAAAGTTTATGTGTGTTTTGTGTTGATGATGGGTGGTTTAGTGTTGAGAAAAGATGAATATGTAAAGATGGTTTTTTTTGTTTGAAGGAAGAAAATTGAGTGTGAAGTTGGATCACTGGAGAACATGAAGTGTGTTTTATGAAAATGAGAAGGAAGACACATGTCAGTGATAAAACAGGATACGTCAGAGGCCACCTCAACGAAGTGTTCCACCCTCCTATGATGTTAACTATTTAAACGACGCTGCAAAATAGAACTAAATTGACAAAACTTGACAAAAATTGAAACTTGATTAAATAAGAAAAAAATAGTACTAAATTGAACAAATTCATCAAAAATAGATACTAATTTACTATTAAGGCCTTTCTATAAATAATGTTCTTGTTAAAACTCGAGATACTAAGATTAGGGATGTCAACGGGGGCGGATAGGGTACGGGTAGTAGTTCCCATGTACCCTATCCGCTGAAAAAATATTTGTCTCGTACCCGTACTCATATCCGTGTGGATATCCATTATGTGAGTACTTGCATATTTTTTTAATATCCGCGAATATCCACGGGTACCTACGGATATTTACAAAAAGAATAATATTTAATAACATATTTTAACCATAAATTCAAATAAAAATACAATGCATAACATTTATAAATTTCAAACACAATGCAAACAAGTCATTTAAATACAAAGAAATGAATTTTTTTAAACCTAATTGATAAAAAATAACTCATTCAAAATCAATGTATTAATATTTTAATCATTTTTTTAAATTTTTTAATTTAAATTAGAATATAGCAGGTACTAGTATCTGTGGGTAGAGATACTATGATACTCGTACCTGTCCTGTTAACATGCGGGTATAAAAAATACTCGTATCCGCCACCTGCGGATATCCATTTACAATATTCATTTCCTATTCGTTGCGAGTTTTATCCACGGATACCTGCGAGTACAAATTTCTTTTACATCTCTAACTAAGATTGTACAAAAGTTATATCCCTTTAGTTATAATCAACTTCATCAAAATTGGTTAATCAACTTGCGTCGTCCATAAATAATTAATCATATACATAAAAATTATAATATGTTAAACCAAATACAATTCTAACATCCAACATAATAACATAAAATTATTGTCACAAATGGTTGACAAAACTATGGCAACAATTTAATTATTGTCATATGATATTACTAATAACGTATTTATATATTTATATATTTATAATTTATAGTGATGAATATTTATATTTCTTTAACTTTATTTTAATGACTAAAATAATAAATGGTAAACACAAATCTAATTTCCTAAATTTTCAAGTCATTAATTTATGTTATATGAATTATTTTAAAACTTTAAAATCGATTAAGAATTTATGCTATGTTATAAATTCTAAAACTAGAATTAAATTAAATTAAGTAGGCGATTTTAAAATAGCATATCATATCCATAATTTTTTGTATTTGAATACCATCAAATCATGTTCATTTTAGGGTTAGCAAATTTATGTTTAGTGTCAGGATGGCCGAGTGGTCTAAGGCACCAGACTCAAGTTCTGGTCCTTGAAAAAGGGCGTGGGTTCAAATCCCACTTCTGACATTTATATTTTGGATAACTTGTACTACTGTACTCTCTCGTAAATTAAATTTATTTTAAACCTACCATGAGTTCATTAACAAACCAAATTTGAAATGAATAAATTCAATCTTTTACCAACTCATATCCGAACTATATAAGAATATGCATTTATAATATAACTAGCATAAACACAGGCGCGATATATTTTTTAAATATGCGTGATATTATATTAGTAAGTGATAATATTGTAATATTATTAAGTTGTTATATAAACTAAAATTATATTATTAAAAATAAAGTGAAATATATCAAAACAGATGAAAGAATAATCATTGATAAATAAAAAGAAGAGAAGAAGAAGAAATAGCCGAATTTATAAAAACATTGTAAAAGTAACGGTCAATTTTTAAAAATTTAATAAATTATTATATTTAAAGGGTAAAATTGATATTTTGAAATGTGGACACAAAAAGGGGAATCCCTTTATATATTGTTATAGATATCTAATTAAATATAATAGAATTCAAACTACATGAATTATATCAATATAATTTGGATATTTTCTTTTATATATATATATATATATATATATATATATATATAATTTTAATTGATTAAATAATAAATAATCAGCAAAATAATATTAATTATTTATTTATTTTGAACACCTCTTATACACTTAGTCTAGATTAAAAAAGGTTTACAAAAAAACATTTTTATGGCGTATTCATTCAATTCTCATACCCACTCTTACATTATAGAGTTTTTTTATATGATTATACTGACTTAAACATTTTCGTCGATCTTCACCAGTAACACGACGATAAACTCTTATAAATCGGTGTAGTTCGACTTCGTTAGAATCTCTTTTTCACCTTGGGAGATTTATACTCTTTTTCAATAAAAGCATTTGGTATTCAATTTGGGAGAGGCAAATTTTTTTCACTCATGATAAACAAATTGTTGAATCTCATACAATCCATAGATCGAAACCAGTACTCCAATCCAATCCATCTTGTTTGTGTTAAGGCTACAGTGTTATACATGTGGGCAAGTTTGGCATGGCCTAAAGTAAAAAATGTTGTAGTGTAAATGAAGACAACCATAGTAAAAATAATATTGGGTATGACTCTATGTATAGAACTTAGTGATACATGTTTAACTTATGATTTATTAGACTTAATTGGTCTTTTGGTCCTCATATTTCTCTATGTGATCCAATTCGGTCCTCTAATTTTTTTTTTGGTTCAATTAAGTCCTTGTAGTTGTAAAAATGATTCAATTAAGTCTTTTTCGCTTAGATTGACGTTCATAACATGTTCGTACATGTTATGTGTCAGTTCATAGTATTTTCACGTGTTAATGTTAGTGTGAGTGTCACATATTAGTGTGAGTACCATGTGTTAGCGTCATTGTCACATGAGAATATCTTGTATTCAATTTAGTCATTGCATATAAAATGTTGACTCAGTTGAATCCTTATATTTTAAAATTTTGACTTAATTGAGTTCCAATTTTATTTTTCAATTTAAATTAAAAATACATATTTTAAAAAATGAAATGTAAAATAACATTTGTAGGTTTTGAATTTCAATATTTTTAATATGTGAAGTGTCACTTTAAATTTACATTTTTAATATTTTATTGGAGTGATTTTAATAGGGATTTTTATTGTAATTTAAAATGTAAAAAATATAATTAATTTGAATATTTAAATGGAGTGATTTGATGTATAAATTTTGAAAAATTATTTTAACATGTATATATAAGTTGCTATTAAGCTTAATTATTGATTTGGTCTCACTTTGGAAAGAGACAAAGATTCTACATTTAAAAATAAAAAGATTGGGACTCAATTGAGTCAAAATTTCAAATACAGAGACTAAATTATACTCAACAAATTTCTAAATATGTTCAACCCACTCTTAATAAGTTATGCTAACTTATTAATTCTAAAATTTTAGAATTAAATTAGAACAATTAATCGAGTGACTAATAAATAATGTAAATTAAACAAGCGAATTTACTAGCAAATCATATCCATAATTTTTGTATGTTGGATGACTTATTTTAGAACTTTAAAACCCAATTAACAAGTTATGTTATCTTATTAATTCTAAAACTTTAGAATTAAATTAGAATAATTAATCGAGTGATTAATAAACAATGTAAATTAAACAAGCAATTTTTCTAGCAAATCATATCCATAAATTTTCTATTTGAATGCCATCAAACCATATTCCCTTTAGGGTTAAGGGTTTAACTACGTGTACTTTCTTATATAGCTTTACTAAATATATAAATATAGGAAAATGATATAGTAATATCCATTTTTTGACAACTTCTATCACAACGTGACATGTCATATGTTTTTCAAATTTTTTTCAATTTTCACGTTGGTTTCTTTAGAAGAAAGCAGGAGGAGAAAACGTAAAAAATCAGAGTGGAAATTGGAGGAGAAAAAAATAGAAAGTGGAAGTGCAAATGGTTAAACTAAAAAGCATCTTTTTCGTCGTCTTCAACCATTAATGTTCGTCTTCAACTGCCATTCTTCATCTTCAACCCTTATTTTTCTAAAAACCCATCTTCTTCTTTGTCGCAATAGTGTGGGTTTACCCATTAGACGAAAGCTTTGACAGTTCGACATTCGTATCCATTGGGATGGAAATGAGGGATTTTTATTGTTGTTTGTAGTGTTGTCATCATTGTAGTGGTGTAAATTTGTGGGTTTCGTCTTTATGGTGGAATCTAATCGGGGTCGCTTCTTCGAAAGGTGTGTGGTGATAAGTTCTATTTATTTTACCATATTTCTTGTGATTATTTTTTGTGTAAAACGCAAGAACGATGTTAAAAGGAATTTATATATATATATATATATATATATATATATATATATATATGACACAATCACAGCAATAGAATAAAACATATATACAACACATTTATATATATATATATATAAATGTGTTGTATATATGTTTTATTCTATTGCTGTGATTGTGTCATATATATATATATATATATATATATATATATATATATATATATATATATGACACAATCACAACAAAGGAATTTCATCCTTTGATTTCATACCACACGGCCACAACCATGTTAATCGTGTTCTACAACTTCTAGTAATGCCTCAAGATGTCTTACTGCCATATCTATCAGCCATAACCGATAAAGCATGTGTCGAAAACCATGCTACGAATCACACACTGTAACGCCAAGTGAAGTTCCCAATACGAACGTAGTTCGTAATGTCCCAAGACTACCAAACTCGTCAGCTAAATACTGAGGAGGGCAATCTATCTGGACCCATCCGTGCGGGCCACAATCAGCACACTCACACTGGTAACACTCGCCAACCAGAGCCAACACTCAAGAGTTCCTCGCGTTCATCCGCCATCCCGAGCCACAAATCAAGAGATGTTATTCCGAGCCACAACTCAAGGATTACCACGTGCTTAACCTCTATCCCGAGCCACAACTCAAGGGATACGTTCCGAGCCACAACTCAAGGAACACCAACAAGCCGACCTTTAAGATATCGTAGAAGCCTTGTAGATCACGCACACCAAAGGAAGCCAAACATTTTTGCCTCAACAACATCGCCTAGCGCTACTCACGAGTTGTCAGGCGCACCATGCTTCCACACTACCTAGCGGGGGACACGTGCTGCCAAGCGCCAAGCGCCTCTGATGCTACTGTTTCAGCAAGTATCGTCTGGTGGGACAACCCTTATCGCCAAGCGCCACACGCTTCAATTCTCTACTGGTTTTGTAGTTATCACCTGGCGGTCAAACACCACCGCCAAGCGCTACACAAGTACTTGCGTAGTACTGGTTTTATTTAAGCACCTAGAACAAAGTAAAATCAATCCTACTCTTATAATTATGCATATCCACAATCAATAATATAAGCTTCCAGAAATCAACATGACTCACATGCACAATCTCAATTTAGATGGCTTCATCATACGCGTACACAAGTATCACCATATATCATATGCATCAATCCCCACATATTCATATATATATATATATATATATATATATATATATATATATATATATATATATATATATATATATATATATATATATATATATATATATATATATATATATATATATATATATATATATATATATATATTCCACCCATTAAATCTATGCTAGCATTCAATTCTAACTTATGAATAACGCATGCTCAAAAAAATATAAAGCAGCAACACTCTAACAAATTAAGCACATGATCTTTGCACCAATGCAAATTAATATTGACACACATGCATTCACCAATAATCAATTCTCCACATGTAACTGACCCAAAGGAACATTCAAATTGATAGAGACTTACAACATAACCCAATCATGCTTCATTAGAAGTTACTTGAAATTATCAAGAGCTTATTCATGTCTTTTAAAGACTCCAAAACCAGAAATAATGACTAACATATATCTTTAGCTACTGACCTCCAAATCAAATCTCCACCGTTCAAAGTGAAGAACTACATGTTATGGACCACCTGTCAAAATTTCACCTAAATCGGACGGTTAACGAACTGGAAATGTAGTTTTATCAAAACTGCACAAACAAGAAAAACAATGGCACCTAAGACCCAAAAAATGATTAACATTAAAAGAGGTTGTTTCCCTCGATCAACTCAACCCAAAACACCCAAAACATCCAAATCGAACCAAAATTGGTTCGCGTCGCGTAGCGAGTGTTTGTAACATCCCGACCGGTTATTACGGGTTTAAAATATAATATATAATAAGAAAATAAAATCACATTTATTATAAATCCTTTTTCCAAAAACACAGAAAATTTCAAATAATTTATTTCATAATAAAGATAACTTTAAGTTCAAATCTTCTCAAAATTCAATAAAGTACCAAAACAGTCTCATAAAAGATTACATCTTTATTCCAAAACCATAAATCATAAAACTCTATAAAACTATTCTCATGAGTTTTCCCCGCTCCGATGCTAAGCCTCACCAGATCAACCTGCAACATCATCTGCTCCCGTGTACTGCGTACACGATCATCGCCAAACATAAGCAGATAGGGTGAGCTAACAAAATAATCATATACATATACATATATATATATATATGTATATATATATATGTATGTATGTATATATATATATACATACATACATATATATATATACATACATATATATATATATATATATATATATATATATATATATATATATATATATATATATATATATATATATATATATATATATATACGACACAAATATACCAATCACACAATCACACAATCTACATCTTCCAGTGAGTACCTCAAGGTGTCTTGCTGCCATAACTATCGGCCACAACCGATAGAGCATGTGCGAGAAACTATGCTACGGATCATACACCGTAACGCCAGGTGGAGTTCCCATATACGAACATAATTCGTAATGTCCCAAGACTACCAAACTCGTCACTCAACTACTAAGGAGGGCAATCTATCTGGACCCATCCGTATTGGCCACAACCAGCACACTCACACCGGCAACACTTGCCAACCCGAGCTTAACTCAAGGGTTACTCGTGTTCATCCGCCATCCAGAGCTCAACTCGAGGGATGCCATTCTGAGCTCAACTTGAGGAATGCCACGTGCGTAACCCCTATCCCGAGCTCAACTCAAGGGATACGTTCCGAGCTCAACTCAAGGAACACCAACAACCCGACCTTTAAGATATCCTAGAAGCCTTGTAGATCATGCACATCATAGCAAGCATAACATCAATCTGTTACAACAAAATCGCCTAGTGGGGGACACGTACCGTCAAGCACTGCCGCTTCCAATTCGCCTGGCAGGGGACACGTACCACTAGGCGCTAAGCGCCTTAATCTTCACTGCCACTGTAACTATCGCTTGGCGGGACTTCCTCTACCACCAGGCGCCACGTGCCTTAGTATTTACTGAACTACAGACTCCGCCTGGCGCACCCCTCCTTACCGCCAAGCGTCACCGTGATCCAGAACCCCCTATTTCTACGTTGTCGCTTGGCGGATCGATCACCACCGCCAGGCGCTACACCAGTACTTGCGCAGTACTGGTTTTAGTTCAGGTTCAAACACACTTCACACTGGTTGCTCTTATTTGCTCTCATTCTAGAGCACCCTTAATTAAAAGCATTGCCATCTATAATGTTCCAGACCTTATAGCACCTCACATGTGCATTCATCCCCTAGTCATATAGACCATCCCAAGCATGCTCAAATAAAATATAAGCAACAACACTCTAACAATTTTAAGCACATGATCTTATGCACCAATGCAATTTAATATTGACATGTATGCCTTCACCAAACCAATTATCCACATGTGACTAACAAATTGATAGAGACTTACCATAGAACCCAATCATGTTTCATTAAAAGTTACTAGGAATTATCAAGAGGTTATTCGTGCATTTTAAAGATTCCCAAATCAGCAATATTGAGTAACGTATATCTCTAGCTACTGACATGAAAATCAAATCTCCACCGTACAAAGTGAAGAACCACATGTTATGGACCACTTGTAAAAAATTCACCTTAATTGAACGGTTAACGAACCGGTAAATGCAATTTTACGAAAACTGCACAAACCAGAAAAATGGTGACACCTAGCGCCCAAAAGTGAGGAAGGTGGCGCCTGGCGGGACTAAACTACCGCCTAGCAATTCCTGTTGCGCGAAAAGTACGAAAAACAATGTTTTTCGTGAATCAGAACACCATGTAACTCTGGTATGGCGCCTGGCGGCAAATTGGGTGCCGTCAAGCGGTTCCTGCACCTGCGAACCTTACCCCCTTCACTACAACTCTGATTTCCATCAATTTATGACTCCATAGGATACGATCCCAGTTATTAAGATTACGGTTCATCCCTAACACTTCCCATTCACGAATTCATTCACATTTTCCCCTTAGATTGCTACCACTATAAAAATTCCCAAATCATCAACCCTAAGATAATATTCCTATTATTTCATCCAATTTAGCCATCAATTAAATGAATTTCAATGATGTTTGACATCCAATCACCCCCTAACCATTAAAATTGGCTTCCCCTCTGATTAGAGTCATCCCACAACACTCAGAACACCAAAATCAAACCAAAATTTGGTTCGCGCCGCTTGGTGGTTCAAACACCTCCGCCAGGCTCTTCATCAAAGAACCTATAAATGGGTTACAGGTTTGCATCGCCTGGCGGTACAGGCTTCACCGCCAGGCGGTTCCTCAAAGGAACCCAGAAACACACCAGGCGATTTCTGGAAATTTTCCAGAAATTCGAATTTTAACAGACAACAGAGGTTCATGGAAATCAAACACATGCATATATCATACAATTCATGCTTTAGCATAAAATTTAACGTGAATAACTCCCCTAACCTGGCTTCCTTAGTTTATTTTGAAATTGTTTTCAGTTCCCCCTTGATCACCAATGCTCTTCCTCTGACTCTATATCAATGCAGCTCCTTTCCTCACTCAATCCTCACCAAACTCTCCATTTTCGTACTCCTCTCCCTATACAGCAATAACAAATGCAGAAAACCTTTCCTCTCACCTAAATTTTCCCTTATAATAGTGCCTTAATGATGGATTAATGTGCTAAAACGAAAATGACATTAAAAGTGGTATAATTGTCATTCAAAGTCCATCATTAGTTGTTTTTCCAGCCGAGGCTGCCTTCACGTGGTTGCTAAGGTTCCCAACCCTTTTCCTCTTTGCCAGAAATAAGTTTAGCAAAAAGAAAGCTTAGTTTGAGTTAACCAAGGTTCAAGCCCCTAACCATGCCCATGTCAAACCAATGCATAACCATTTAACCAATTCATGTTTCATGATGATTAATATAATTCTATGATTATATTATCACTCAACATGATCAAGCATATTATTAAAAATAATAATAATTAAATAACACATAAATAGCATACATAGGACTTGAACCCAAGTCCTATCATATAATAAAGTACTCTCAATCACTTAAGCTAATACTTTTCCACGTCATACATGTCAGTATTAAATGCCATAAAGGCTCCCACTACCCGCCTTTATTAATTAATTATTTAATTAATTAATTAAATTCCACGTGTCTTACAATGTTCATCACCGCCAGACAATTCATAAAAAAACCCAAAAATCTGGGTGGTCAATATGTGTCGCTTGGCGGCCAGGGTGCTGCCGCTAGGCGGTTCCCTTGTAGGAACCCAAAATGGCTTAAAAACGAGATGAGTCGCTTGGCGGACAATGATCTATCGCCAGGTGGTTTCTAGGGATTTCCAAAGACACGAAATTAAACAGTATAGCAGGGATTCATGTATAATCATACTATATTATCATGCAATTCATTCGTAAACACAGAGATTAACGAGTAAAGCTCCCATAACCTGGTACACCTTGCTCAAACTTGATAATTTTAGAGTTTCTTCCTTGATCACCAATGGCTTCCTTTGCTCTTCCTCAATTTAGCTCTCCCTCTCACTCGTTAAACACAATTGTTGCTCTGCAATTCCTCTCCTCTCAGTACTCACCAAAAGCATCCTCTAAAACACACTTTATCCCTCTTAATTTTCCCCTTAGCTATCCCTTAATTGTGGTTTATTGCAAGAAAACGAAAATGCATTGAAATAGGGTTTAATTGTCATTCAACAACCATTATGAGATGGTTTTCAAGCCCTTACATATGTTCCTCAAGATGGCTAGGGTTTTTTATCCCCTAATTCATGCCAAAAAAAATTTTAGCAAAAAGAAAACCTAATTCATGTTTACCAAGGTTCGAACACACACCCATCCAATCTCAAAGCAAGTGCACAACTAATTCAACCTATTCATGTTTCGTGACATTTCATGCGCACCATGCCTTATAACCTCTTATCCCACAACCATGCTTGTATGCAAAATAATTAAATAATAAAAATAATCCACAAATGGCATTCACAAAACTCGAACCCAAGTCCTCCCCACACCATCAACGTGCTTTACCACTTAAGCTACCATTGTTCATTGTCTTTTCTCTCCACATTAAATAACTTAGGGATTCTTGCTGTCGCATTTATTAAATAAATACTTATTAATTTATTTAATTTTCCCAGGTCTTACATGCCTGATGGTGATGAGATACACCATGGAGAAGTCTATTCGACAGAGCATTCTAGATAATGACAATGTTAAGGATTTTATGAGATCGGTTGGTGAGATGTTTAAGACTTTTGACAAAGCTCAAAAGGGTCAGTATCTATCACTTCTTGAAAAGACCAAATATGATGGTGTTAGTGGTGTTCGTGAGCATATGATGAAGCTTGTGCACTATTATAATAAACTCAAATCTCTAAAGGTAGAGCTTGGTGATAGTTACTTGATTTGGTAGGTTATGGAATCTCTTCCTTCTCAGTTTGATGTGTTGAAGACTTCTTACAACACTCTGAAGGAGGAATGGACAATTGATGAGATGATAATTATTATTTCTCAAGAGGAAGCATCGATTAAAAAGACTAAGTCTTATAGTATGCAGTTAACAGCTACTAGTTCTAGCACTAAACATGTGAAAAAGGGATTCAAAGGCAAATCTCATTATGAAAAGGGGAACATAAGGAAAGCATCAATGGTTTTGGAGCCTAAGAAGAAGTAATTCAAGGCAAATTGTGCCTATTGTAAGAAATTTGGGAACAAGCTAGTTGACTGTTATATTCTTGAAAAGAAGAATGTTGATAAGGAAGGTATACTCCTATATGCTCTAGCTTGTTTTGAATCTAATGTTATTGATGTTCCTCCCAATTCTTGGTGGTTAGACGCGGGTGCCAATATTCATGTTGTGAATTCTTTACAAGGGTTCTCAAGCCTGAGAAAACCAAGTGATGTCAAGTCTAAGATTATCATGGGAGATGGAGCTAGAGCACCAGTTGAAGACATAAGAGTAGTTTCTTTAAATTTACCTTCTGGACATGTTTTGTTGTTGAAATACGTTGTTTATGTACCTTCTATGGGAAGGAATTTGGTAATGGTAAACTTGTTGTTTATTTCAATTCAATTACTGTTGGCTTAGGAGTTTTATATGATGGGCTTTACATGCTAAATTTGAATGACATGTCTGTTAATTCTGTTATTGGACATAAGCGTAGTAGAGTTGATGAAAATTCCTCTATGTTGTGGCATAGACGTCTAGGACATATTTCTAGACCTCAGATTGATAGGTTGATTAAAGAAGCTATTCTGCATGATCTAGATTTTTCTGATTTTCATACTTGTGTTGATTGCGTTAATGGCAAGCTTACCGCAAAAGTAAGAAATACAAGAGCAAACAAGGGTGACAATGTGTTGGAGCTTATTCATACTTATATATGTGGACCTATCACACCCACTTCCATGGGGGGATATAGGTACTTTATCACGTTTATAGACGATTATTCCCGATTTAGATGGATAGATCTCCTATAGAAAAAATCAAGTTCCTTGGATGCTTTTAAGTCTTTCAAAGCTACTATTGAGTTGAAAATGTAACATTCCTAAGGAATATTACTTAAAATAAATAAATAAAAGGAATAAGTTATAAAAAAGTTGCCTGAATAATAATCCCAACACGAAAAATTTAAATTTATGTAAGCACGCGCCAAAACTTATAACTTAAACAATAGCGGGTTACAAGTTCTCAAAATTCGTGTTCATAAATAAAAGCATAATAAAATACATATGAGGAAAACCCTAGCTCTAATCCCAAAGCTAGCCCTCACTCCATCGCCTGGACATCCTCAGCACCACCTATATCAACGTCTGCTCCCGAATAACGAATCACACGATCATCGCCATACACAAACAAAAAGGGTGAGCTGAGAAAATAAAATAACAGATATAAAATACGCAAGATAAATCATACACTCATCTTATTCATTCTACACAATTCTTGGCCAAGTCCTTAACCCCAAGGCGTTATAGCCTTTAATCATACAAATGGTTAGCCTCAGACTCGGGAATATGATGCTCACACGAACCTACCCGCTCGTGGTCCTGCCTCTACGAACCTCCCCGCTCGTAATCCTGCTCTACGAACATCCCCGCTCGTAGTCCTGCTCTACGGACCTACCCGCCCGTAGTCCAACACATGTGATCCACCAGCCCCGTACCTCCTCGCACGTGGCATCTCTCGACCGTGAGCACGGAACATACGAACCTATCTCGCTCGTATCCCCACGTGAGAGTAACTGGATATGAGCCTCTCCGCTCATATCATCACATGTTATCCACCATCCATGAACCTACCCGCTCATGGCACAACATCTCCCGACCCAAGTGTAGCATCACTGTAAATTAAAAACAACGCGCACAAGTCGTAACCTGCAATGCAATCACCTGGCGCAATATCCAGCACCGCTAGGCGATACAAACCCAGATCGCCTAGCGGTACCTTCCCACCGCCAGGCGCTAGCGCTACCACAAACCCACTATTTTTCAGTCACCGCCTGGCGGATCTCGCCTTGCTGCCAGGCGCCTCTCAATGCAGTGTTCTTCTCACACTGCGTCTACCGCCTGGCGATTATCAGCAAACCGTTGGGCGCTATACCAGAGACATTCTGCAATTTGGCACTCAATTTGGTTGGTTCTACAATCCAAATTACTCTAAGGGACAATTCGCCTTTAGATCTCAGTACTAGATTCTGATTTCCTACCAATCCCGATCAATTTTGATTTCTCTATAGCTCATCTTTATCATTAACACCTTTAAACTAGGGATCCATTTATACTTATGTCATGACACCATATCTTCATTCACCAATAACAGAACCCATTCTCATATTTTCCTTGTACACAATTACGCTCATCAACAACACTCCTATACTGAATCCACAATTCATGTATCTTTTCATCCTTCACCATTCCTTCCCATTCCTCTTGCCTAATTCACGGAAATTCTTAGTTCCAACCTATCTACCATTCTTCTCAGCTAAACTCCTACCCACCATCATTGACCCACAATATCAACTAAAAGTTTAGCATCCTGTTCAGTTCCTATTAGGTATCAAAATACTCCAGTTGCATTCCTCATATTCATTATACTACATATAAGCATAAACCACTTTCCATCCCATTACATTGCCTTCTTTCAAGCTACCTATCCTCCCCAACTTCTCACTAGTAATTTTCTCTCTTCCACTACATCAACCTTTTCACTCACCGAGACTTTCTTGCTCTCTCACAACAACCCTAATACAACACTCAATCAGGGCTGCCACACATCATCGCTTGGCGGACAGCACGGGCCCGCCAGGCGGCACACCAGCATCAGGCCACCTACATACGTCTCTTTACTCTCCACGAACCTATCTCACTCTTCTTCTTCCCCAATAACCACCACACATATATTTACATCATTTTCAACACCCAATCTTAACAATATTATGTTTTTTGCATTCCTTAATTCAAGTTACTTCCTAATCAGCTCAACAATCCAAGGTTCACAATAACTCCTTGATTTCAACCCAAACTTCCCATATACGAAAATTCCAATATGATCACAAGCATCCCAAACAAGAAATCCAGGGCAATAAACCATCACACAATTATATAAAATCAACTAGGACTCAGCAATTCATTATATTCACCCAAATTAGCATTAAAATCACCAAACAGAACGCAACCAATGTCGTGCTGCCTGGCAGAAACTCATTGCCACCAGGCGGTTCATGCCAAAACAAGAACAACTCAATGATCTGATGTGCCGCCTGGCGGTAGGGGATGAACCGCCAGGCGATTTCTAGAAAAATCCAGAAACTCCAATCAAACAGTGCAAAACAACGCGGAAATTCATGCTATAATTCATGGTACTGCACAGTTATTCAGATGCAATCACAAAAGATAAGAAAACAACTCCCCTAACCTGGAATTCGCTTCAAATTCAAATTAGTGTGAGTGTAATCCAATCAAAAGCTTCCTTGCCCTTGCTCCCACTCCCACGTTAGTTTCTCCTCCTCACTCTCCCTCTGCTATCAATCCCAATTCACCAGAATCCCTCTGTCCAAGGCTCCCACGTACTATAGCACTTCTCCCTTCACTAATTCACTCTCTCTCTTTAGCTTATGAGTACTTTATTCACTCATTCATTTACCAAAATGAAAATTACCATAAATGGGGTTTAATAGCTATTCAGTGGATTCTTAATCTGATTTTCCAGCCCCTTAGACAACTAGGTTAAGCTGCCATTTTCAAATTCCATGCAAAAATAAAAGCATGACATAAAAAGGAAGTTTAATTTGGTTCTTCACAAGACTTGAACCTGCAACCCATCATATAACAAGCCAAGTGCACAACCAATTCAACCAAATCACAATTGTGATAATTCCTTAGATTTTAAGATTATGCAATCCATCACTCTTTAAAATATATAACTTAAAATTTCATAATTAAATAACACACAAATGACATACATAGGACTCGAACCCAAGTCCTCACACACAATAAAGTACTCTCAACTAGGGATGGCAACGGGTCGAGTCGGGCACGGATAGTATGATACCCGTACCCGACCCGCTAAAAAAAATCTGCCCGTTATCCGCCCGTTTACCCGCCGGGTATCCGCTTAAAAAATACCCGCGAATATTTTTAAAACCCGCAGGTACCCGTGGATACCCGATACCCGCAAATATTTAAAAAAAATATGTATTTTATAAATTTTTTAATATAAAATTATAAAAGTAAAACATAAATTAAATTAAATTATAATTATAATTATAATTAAATATGACATAATAAAATATACTGTTACTTCTAATTTTAATTAAATTTAACTTAATAAAATATAAATTAAATTTTAATTTTAATTTTTTGCGGGTAACGGGTACCCGCGGGTACGGATAGTATGATACCCGTACCCGACCCGTTTATAACCGGGTATTAAAATACCCGCTACCCGCGGGTAGTAATTATTCGTCGCGGATATTATCCGGGATATCTGCGGGTACAGATATTTTTGCCATCCCTACTCTCAACCATTTGAGCTAGTACTTTTCCATATCATAGTTATCTGCATTAAATACTTTAAACGCTCCTCTTACACGCATTTATTAAATAATTATTTAATTTACTATTTAATTTTTCTCGGGTCTTACAGAAAACAAGAAAGAAGATAAAATATGTAAGGTCTGACAAAGGTGGAGAGTATTATGACAGATATGATGAGACTGGAAGAAATCATGGACCTTTTGCTAGATTTCTTGATCAATGTAGTATTAAAGCTCAGTATACTATACCTGGTACTCCTCAGCAAAATGGAGTTGCAGAAAAGAGGAATCACACTCTTTTAGAGATGGTGAGATGCATGTTGAGTCATTCCTCTTTATCGGATTTCCTTTGGGGAGACGCTTTAAGGACTGTTATGTATATTCTTAATAAAGTACCTAGCAAGTCTGTTTCAAAGACTCCTTATGAACTCATGTCTGGGAAGAAGCCAAGTTTGAGACATTTCCATGTGTGGGGTTGTAAGGCGGAGGTGAGACCTTATAATCCTTACTTAAAAAAACTTGATCTTAAGACTGCCAGCAAGTTCTTCATTGGTTATTGTGTGGCTTCTCGTGGTAGTAAGTTTTACTGTCCTTGAGACGACAAAATTTTTTTTCTTTTTAACTATTATTTATTTATTTATATTATTTTCTATATTATACTAAAAAGATTTGAAACATAATTCTACAATAACATATCACATAACTAAAATATTCACATATACATCTATTTACAATATTGTATGCATCTTATATCCACATCATTGAGTACATCTTATATTTCCTACACTAGAAGAGGGAGGAGTGTTATTTATTTACAGTTCCCCTCATATACTGGCTTTCAAACATGTGGAGGGAAAAGGATATGGATAGGGTTCACTTGGACTGTTGGGGGTAAATAGAAGGTAACTCCGATTTGTCCTTCTATGACAATCGGCGCATTGGGAGCAGAGAGGAAAGTAATAGTAGAATTTCATGTTCCCTGAAATGTCACATAATTATTCACTGCATTGGTTTGTCATGCATTCCCCTGAAAAACAACCACAATGTCGGTGAAGAAGAGATCAAGCATGTTGGGAGCAGCCATCTATGATAAGGTTATAAAATTTTGTTTTTCACACACAATCATAAAGTAGGGAAGTAAGACAAATATCACATAAACAAATATACAACATATCATAATAAGATAAAATGAAATGAAAATTCTCCCAAATCCATTTAACTAAATTTTTTCATACTTTATATAGATATTGATTAATTTTGTAGTGACTAGTCAGGATAAATGAGCTCATGGCCAACAAAGTAACTCAAGAACATCTCATCTTGAGTAATACTAACTCGTTTAAATCCCCAAGGTCATACCTCCAACTACAATAATTAAATATTTATTTATCATAAATTTTATTTCAATATTAAACCATATAATTATATAAATAAATAAATAGATAGGATCAATCAATAATTAAAATAAGTATCAATAAATAAAAAGGAGCAGTATGTAACTAGAGATAAATATAAATAAGTAAATGAGAGTAAATATAAACTGAATAAATAGGACCAGTGCATAATTGGAGATGAATATAAATAAATAGGAACGAAAACTAAATATAAATTAGAATGAGGTTATGGACACCTCACTTAAAGGTAAATATAGAAATAAGAATAATTATGAAGAGATGGGAAAAATAAAAGTCAAAAGATAGAATGATAAATGTCTCATCCGCTTACCTTAGTTATTATGGAAAATGAAGCATGGTGAATGCACCAAGGTGATATGTAATTTTTTTTTCCTTTGCTACAACGCTCTCACTCTCTTTTATCTTCTTCTCTTCTCTTTCTTTCTTTTTTCACTGCACCTCGACCCCGGTCTCTTCTCCACTTCCTGCCTTCCAACGTCTTTTTTTTTTTGGCTATTTATAATGGTGGAGTCATGATGGCTATTAGTTTCAATTTAACTAATTATTAATGGTATAGTTCCTCGTTAAGTTACTTATATATTATTTTTAGAAGATATTTTATCTTCTCATCACCTCACTAGTTTATCTCTGACATCATATGTTCTGTTTATCATTTTTTTATTATTATTATTTTGAATAATAATGGTTTAGATGTATCTAAGTACACCATCCATATTGTTATAATTAATATAGTTATCCGTTAAGATTTCACCATTAATATTACTTATTATATATATATATATATATATATATGTGTGTGTTATAGTTATTTTATATTATTATTATTATTATTATTATTATTATTATTATTTTATTTAATGATTAACTAACCCATATATGTATCATAACTCATAGTCATTTATATATATACATGAAATTTTTATATTTTTATATTTAATAAAATTATTATAATTATTTAACATTTTTTATCCTATAAATTTTTATAATCTTATATTTATATATCTATAGTTTATTCGATTATATATCTTATATTTATGTATAGATATATAATCTTCGATTATATATCTATACATAAAAAATGTATTAAATTTTTTTTAGGTGTTAGCATACTGAAAACATTGTGGTATAAATTTTTAGATGTTGTAGTCCTTCTCACTCAATGCAGGTCATTGAGTTTGATTGTGCGGTATTCTTTGAGGATGTTTTGGACAATGGGAGCAATACACCTCAACCAATCACTCTTAGAGAAGATCGTGTTGTTATTCTTGTGCCATCCATTTATTTTTTGTAGATAATGTGATTCCAGTTGTCCGTGATGAAAATGAATTTGTTCCAGATCTTGTGGATGCCACATCACTTGAAGTTTCTTTGAGGTGATCTCAAAGAGTACGCAGGTCTTCTATCCTTGATGATTATCTTGTGTATCTTCAAGAGCATGAATATGATCTAAATAATGTTGATGATCCTACTACTTTTGAAGAGGTTATCTCTAGTTCTCATGGTGATGATTGGTTAAATGCTATGCATGATGAGTTAGCTTCTATGGCTCATAATGATGTTTGGGATCTTGTGGATTTGCCATTAGGTTGTAAACCAGTTGAGTGTAAATGGGTCTTCAAGACTATGTGTAGTCCAGATGGAAAAGTTGAAAGATATAAAGTCTGACTTGTAGCAAAATGCTATACTTAGAGGGATGACATTGATTATAAGGAGACTTTCTCACCGGTCTCTACTAAGGATGCTTTTCGTGTTGTTATGGCTTTAGTAGCTCATTTTGATTTGGAGCTTCATCAAATGGATGTCAAAACAAATTTTCTCAACGGAGATTTATTTGAAGAAGTGTATATCGTTCAACCTGATGGATTTGCTAAAAAAGGTAATGAGCATTTGGATTGTAGGTTGAAAAAGTCTATGTATGGACTAAGACAAGCTTCTAGGAAATGGTATTTGAAATTTGATCAGGTGGTCACTTCTTTTGGCTTCAAGGAAAATGCCTCAGATCAATGCATTTACTTGAAGAAAAATGGGAGCCTTTTCATCATTCTTGTCTTATATGTTGATGATATTCTTCTTGCTATTAGCATTGTTGAACTTTTGACTAAGACAAAATTTATGTTAAATAGCCACTTTGATATGAAGGATCTTGGTGATGCTTCTGTTGTTCTAGGCATTCAGATCTCTTGTGACAGGTCACGTGGCATTCTTGTATAGTCTCAAAGAGAATACATTGATAAAGTCCTCAAGAGGTTTAACATGCATTCTTGCTCCTCATGTGCAACACCTGTTCAAAAAGGTGACAAACTCTCTAAATCTCAGTGTCCTCAAAATGATAATGACAGAGTTGAAATGAAAAAAATCCCATATGCTTCCGTTGTTGGTAGTTTAATGTATGCTCAAGTTTGTACTCATCCCGATATTGCTTTTCATGTTAATGCTTTAGGGAGATACTTAAGTGATCCAGGTTTGGATCATTGGAAAGATGTTAAAAAGGTCTTTAGATATTTGCAGGGAACTAAGGATCATGTGTTGACCTTTGAGAAGTCTGATCAACTTCAGGTCATTGGTTATTCTGATTCTGATTTTGTTGGTTGCCCTGATGACTGGAAATCTACATCCGGCTTTATTTTTATGATGGCAGGATGAGCCATTTCTTGGAAGAGTGTTAAACAAACTCTTACAGCTACTTCCACTATGAAGGCAGAGTATGTTGCTTGTTATGAAGCTACTTCTCAAGCTATGTACCTTTAAAATTTGATTTATGGCTTCAAATTATTGAAAGTATTTCTAGGCCACTTGTGATATGTTGTGACAACATTGCTATCGTACATTTATCTCAAAACAACAGAAGTTCTACTCGCTCAAAACATTTTGATATAAAATTTCTGTTTGTTGGAGAGAAAGTTTTGGATTATCAAACTCGGATTGAGCATATTGCTACAGAAAATATGTTAGCAGACTCACTAACTAAAGGCTTATCTGTTGGAGTTTTTTAAAATCATGTAACTCATATGGGTGTGGTTAATTCTTTTGATGTATTGGGTTAGTGGGAGTTTGACATTTACACTTTATATTATTATGGTTTTCATGAGATGTAAATTTGTCAATGACGTCAATTTCGTTACATCTCTTTCTCTTTCTACATATAGAATTTATGAACCATTTTGGATCACATATTTATTATGTTTGTTTTTATTTTATATATTATCCATTATTTAAGAAATCTAAGCATATTGTAAGTATCTCTATCGAATATTATCTTTGTGATTCATGTTTATATTTCTTAATTGGTATTTGTACTTATGTTGCAATTGATATAATTAATTTATGGGTTAAATATGTTTTCGGTCCCTTAACTTTCAGTGAAAATTGGAATTAGTCTCTCTCAGAAACCTTGACCCAATTTAGTCCTCCAACTTTACAAATGTTTGGATTTAGTCCTTTTAACAAAATTTTGTTAAGTTTATTTGACATTTCAAACATATTTCAAGACAGTTTCTTAGCTAACATTGAAGCCGAAATGTGTCAAGCGGGGTAAACAACTCAAATGCTCTCATGAAATGCGTTTAAAACGTTAAATAAACTTTAAAAAAATTGGTTAAAATGACTGAATCCAAACATTTCTAAAGTTGGAGTGGAGGACTAAATTAGGCCAAAGTTTCGAAGATGGAGTAAATTCAATTTTCACTGAAAGTTAAGGAACCAAAAACATTTTAACCCTTATTTATTAATGTTAAGTGGGAGAATGTTATATTTTATATAATTTTATTATATAAAATTATTATTCTCCATTTTGTTATTATTATGGATTAATATTAATCAATAAATTAAATTACTTGTTAATATTAATTATATTGCACATAATTTATTATTGTATGGGTAATATATAATTTTGGGTTTCTGATGAACGATCCGTGATGGGTTGGATTGTTTAGTAAACGATCTCTGATGTCTGATGGGCTTGAATAATCAGATACTTATTTGCGAGGTCCCTGGTCTTTGCTATTTTTGCTCTTATTTATCCTCTGTCCTCTTCCTTCCATTCTCATGGAAGTAAAGAAGAAGGTAATTCTTTGGTCTCAATTGATGGTGAAATATTAGTTTAATAATTTATTTAATGATCCTCATTTATATTAATTGTTTATTTCATGAATATAGAAAAAAAATATATTGTACTGTGTGTTTTTTTTTATAACTGAATCTTAATTGTGGTTCCATTATATGTCTTGAGTTTCTCACAAATTGTTCTCATATCTCATTCTCAACTGTTTTCTTTTGTTTTTGAAGAGAAAAAATATATCATTTTTGCTCTTATATCTCCTATGTTCTCTTCCATACTCGAGGGAAAAAAAAAGAAGGTAATTCTTTGGTCTCAATTGATAGTGAAATAATAGTTTAATAATTTAAGTAATGAGTATGTTTTATATTAATTTTTTATTTTATGAACATGGAAGAAAAAATATTATACTGTGTGTTTTTTTTATAACTGAATTTTAGTTATAGTTCCATTATATGTCTTGAGTTTCTCACAAATTGTTCTTACTTATCTTCTTTTGTTTATGAAGAGAAAAAGATCTATTATTTTTGCTCTCATCTTTCAGCGGTTTTTTCCATTCTTGAAGAAATAAAGAAGAAGGTAATTCTCTTTTGTCTCACTTGATAGTAAAATATTAGTTTAATCAGCTTCTTGTATATTAATTTTTTATTTTATGAAAATAGAAAAAAAATATTGTACTTTGTGTTTTTTATAACTGGATTTTAAGTGTGGTTTGATTATTATTGAATTTTCTTTTGACAATTTTTTAGATATGTGTGATTTCTTTTTTAGTTGTTGTTATACTAAATTATGTATTTAATTTTATTTTATTAGTGACAATAATTAAATATATAAATTTTTGATGTATTATTTTGACTCTCCCAACAATTCTCGTCAAGATCCGTCATTGCGTTTAAGGATACCTATCAGAAAGTGAAAGAAACATCTCATATTACGTGCTTCTATGATCCTTCATTAATTTCGAGTATACAATCCTCTTTAAACTTTTGCATGAATATATTATATTATTGTGTCTTATATTATTTTATTTCTATCATTTAATTGATAAATAATTCAAAAGTCAAATAAAATAAAAATCTCAATCCTTTCAAGATTTGAAAGGATTTTTAGATTGAAATGTAGTGACTGATACTTAGAATTATTATAAGATTTATCTCAAAGCAAACCTTTTTCTTTTCTAAAAAACATCCATATTTACAATCTCAATTAAATGAATTCATTATGATATCATTGAGTTTATCAAATTAGATCTTGGAATAAAAGTAAAATCGTGGATTGATTCAATCACTGAGTCTTCACAATTTGCTATATATAAACTCTCTTCTTCACAAAGTTGACGTATGATTCAACTCTTTATTTTTAAAGATTCTTGGATTGTTCTGACTTCTTGTACCGCGACACAAACATTGCATTTGATAATTCTTTCCAAATGAAAAAAAAAATGGTATTTTCAATATGGAAGTTATTTTATCTTTAAAAGAAATATCTGTTTGATTTTCGTTTCTTATGAAAAATAATTTCATATTTTATCTTGTTATGATTTTTGTGAAACAATTTTTTTCCGCCTTTTGTCCTTTTAAGCAAAATCGATTCAAAATATGTATTTTATAAGTTTTATAACTCTTTTAGTAGTTTTTCAAAATTAATATTTACACATGTATTTTATAATATTTTTCTTTGAACCAATAAAGTGTTACTTTAAAGTTCGGCAAACTAAATGAATATCCCATCCATTCTGGTTTACTATTCACTTAATAAAATTTCATCTAATTCTCTTTAAATTAATATTTAATGTTCTGGAATGCAAAATGATTATTTATGCTTGTGTTTCAGATTGGTAGTACTTGTTTGCACTTTATATCTTGAATTGTTGTTTCAAATTTTAATAGTTATTGGAGAATTAAAGTAAAAGTTGATGGGCCCGTATATCAATTGAGAATAAAATATAAAGTTAGGAATTGATTCTTTTAAATTGAGGAAAAAATTCATTTTAAAAGATCAAATAGTGTAATAATAATGATTCGTACTTAAAAAACTTAATTATAAATATTATAATTAACGTTTTCTAAAACAAACCAGAGTTGTGACTCTCAAAAAGAATAATATTTCTATTTTTATTCTTTTATTAAACATAACAAAAATCTTCGTATCTAAATTTTGACATTTTTTAATATTCACATCTAATACTATTTTTTAATATAATACTATTTTTTAATATAAGGTTTTTATTCAAGAAATATCACTATAGACTTTTAAAACCTCAACCAGGTATCAACTTCATTGTTCACAAATTGAATTGAATCAATACCAATAAAAGACGAAAAGGTATAATAGTTGGAAAATAAATGTTTAGATATTATTTTGTTTAATTGAACATAAAACCTTTAAAAATGATAAAATAGGTAAAAAAATGTAAGAAACAAAAGGGTTAACCGATAGAATATATATATATATATATATGTATATATATATATATATATATACATATATATATATATATATATATGTATATACATATATATGTATGTATAGATATATATATGTATACATATATATACATATATATATATATATATATTATATTGGCCGATCTTGACCAAGAGTTTTGGAATGGTCAAAATAATATAATTCTTTGATCATTTGATTGAACCATTAGTATAATACTTTAAAAAATGAGTTTTCTATAAAATAATTAGATTGGATTATTAGTATAATTCTTTAAATATTTTAAAAGATGTGAAGAAGTATAATTTAACTTATTTTCATCTGCACGTGTAACTTTTCTTTTACTACTTCTACAAAATGAATCCATTATTTTATTCTTCATCGATATGTTTTTTTTAAAATATATTAAAAAATAATTTATCATAATCTAATAAAATATTTGAGAGACATAAGTATTAGAAGAAAAGTATATTATAATCAAGTCACAATTAAAAATCAGTTATAAAAAAAATATATAATACATTATTTTTTACTTTATAATCATAAAAATTAAGTATACAAAAGGCTCATGAGATAAAAAATAATTTTAATAACTATTAAACTAATATTTCATCATCAAGTAAGACAAGAGAGAGTTATATATTTTTTTTCTTCGAGAAATAAAGGAAAGAGATGAGAGATGAGAGTAAACATAATGAGTACGTACCTAACTTCATTTTTCTTCAACAACAACATATGATAGTGCGATATGAGTATAATTTTGTCAAAAATTAAAAAGGCAATGACAGAAGAAAATAAAAAATATTTTAATAAGTGTTTGGTTTAATTACTTTTTTAGTTATTATTTCGAAAAATGTAAGTTGGTCTTTTAGTTTTTTTAGTTTAAATTTAGTTGCAATTTGGTAATTTTAGACGAAAACAGATACTTCAAAACTAATTAAACCTAAATATTTTTTTATTTTTTATTTTGTTGGATTTTATGTTTTATTATTTATTAACATTAAATATTGTATTTTATAAAAGAAATAAAGAGACACAATTTAATTATCATTAATTTCTAAAATATATTATTTATAATTAATTTAAAAAAAAATAAAAATTCCAAAAATAAATATATAATTTTGAAAAAAATAAAAAATATATATATATATATATATATATATAAGTAAAAGAAAAAAGATACATTAAATACTCTAATTTTAGAGTATTTTTTGTTAGAACATTTTTCACGTCTAGGTAATTTGTCTAGTGCCACATTTTTATTTGTTTTTTTCCATATAGAAATTCATTTTTTTTTTAAGAAACAAGGGGCACTAGGAAGACAACATCACAAAATGGAGAGGTGAAACATGATTATTCAACAAGTTATTGCTAAGATGGAAATGTTCCTATTGAGTACGTAAAGTTTTTGGGAGTGTACTTCTAAATTAGAGTTGTCTAAAGAACTTTTAACATAAGATATTATCAATTTTTATTACAGTTGATTATATTTTGTTTTCATATATATATTATTTTTTTTTTTTATATATATATATATATATATATACTTTGCAAATTTAGTACGAAAGGTTCTTAATCAGACATAAATAAATGAGAAATTGTAGATTTTGGGTACTTTTTTAAATTTTCCAAGAGATAGATTGCAGCACAAGATCACGACCATTAAATGTGATAAAATATCCTCCAATCAAGCTAAATATGATCAAATATTATCACATCAAGTTAAAGATGATCAAATATTAATTTTTCAAGTTAAAGATGATCAAGTATCATCGATCAACCTAAGGACGATCAAGTATCATCGATCAATGATCAAGTATCATCCATCAGACTATCAAGCTACAATTAAAGATGATCCAACTATCATTCGATCAAGCTAAAGATAATCAAGTATAATTTGATAAAACTAAAAATGATCAAGTATCATTTAATCAAGTTATTAAGGTACAATTAAGATAATCATGCATCATTCAATCCAGTTAAAGATGATCAAGTATCGTCCCATCATGTTAGAGATGATCAAGTATAATCTAATCAAACTAAAGATGAACAAGTATCATCTAATAAAGGTAATGATGACCAGGTATCATTTGATCAAACTATCAAACTACAATTAAGATAATCATGTATCATCCAATCAATCAAGTTATAAAAGATGATTAAGAATTGGCCGATCAAACTTACCAATAATGTTTATGAATCATCAAATTTAGACAAGAAATTAAATTTTTGTCTTACTAGTGTCTATATGATCCATGTTATATTTTAATTTAAATATAAATTTTATATTATTTAGGTCAATCTATCTAACACTGAGCTGAACTAATTAAATATTTTTTCACTTAACCATAACTTAATATCATTTTGCCGGGATTCCCTAAGATAGGATAATGTTACATAAGAGTTCTTAAACTTACATGTTCCTTCTTGAAAGAAAGTCAAGTTAATTAAAATTTAATATTACTAATTATTATATTAAATATGAAATTTATATATTAGTACGAAATAATAAATAATAATTTTCTTTCAACCGATGCTCACCGGAGTGGACAAAATGCACCAATTTCAACTATCATAAAATTGAACCAAATCATATAAGTGTTATAAAAGAATTGAGTTAAATTGTATAATAATTTAAATAAATTGAATTTAATTAGGGCAGAGTGAACTAACTTAAATTGAACTACTCTACATTGTTAAATTGTATGAAGTATATGGATGTTTAGTTTATTACAAGTAAACATTCCATTTTTTAATATCATAGCTTATAGTTTAATTTAATTTAAGTAATTCTATTTAAGAGTAATTATATATTTTAAAACTAAATTAGTAGAACAATTCAGTACACTCTTATTAGAAACAATTCAATATTCAGTCCAATATCAACTTGGTTGAGTTTAAATGTTTTTCAAGAACTCTATTCTAATACTTCTGTCGAATAGTTTACTCATACTTCCTCTATCCATAGATAATAATAAATGTTTAAGATTCTTTCACTAAAACTAAACACATTATTTATTTTCTTAAGTAATTTATTTGAAAATAATGTTATTTGAAATTTAAAAAAAAAAGAGATAAAAATTAATATTTAAAAAAAATGATTATATTACTTTAGGGGCAATCTAAATCATTGGCTAATTGTTCCGATAAAACAACATATAGTTATTATTAACTTATACCACTTTCAAAATTTAACTCTTTAATATTTTAATTCCTAAGTCTAATACAATAAGGAAAACTATCATTTTATTATAACATATAAACTAACATCATACCCAGATATGTGATGAATAATTTAAAATATTTGGAAATTGTGTAAATATTTTACGGGTTGTAAAATTTAACTCATCCTTAAAAAGGAACCTTCAACATTCCATCTTTGACTTTGAATTTACATGTTGATAGTTTTGTTTTAACTATGCCAAGACTGAAAGGCAGGGAAACATAAAACTACTGAAGATTAAACTTTAATAGACTTTAATGAACATAAATTGAGAATAAGTGTGTTGAACATAAATTGATAATAAGTGTACTTCTAGGAAAAATATATTATTTGTTCTTCCAAACTCCTAGAATTCTAAGTAAATACCAGGTAAGACTTTTTTGGATATAGATAGTGTCACTTAATATTCAAACTCTTTCATTACAATATCTAACTTTAATAAAATAATTTTCGAAAAACATAACTTTGATAAATGAAATTATCCTATAAATTTCACTCTCTCTTGGTATATAAACCCAATAAATTATTTTCATAAATTATTTGAAAAGGATTACAAAAATAAATTAAATAAAATCAAAATTTTAAACTGTTTTTAGTTTTAAAAGTTCTTTTAGATGGAAAGGTTGTGTGGAAGTGTAATAGAGCTGTAAATTGCATACGAATCATCACCATCAAACCAAAGTCCATAAGTTGCTTGCTTCAATTTCAATATAAGTGGCCACTTCCTTAAATCCTGTGAGGAAACACTATTGATTACAATAAAATTTATGTCTGGTGTATGTTACAGTTACAAACCTAATATTTTCCCAAAAAACTATTGATATTTACAATCTTAACTAAGTCACAGTTACATATCATTGGATGTATCAAGTAACATCTGATAGGAATCAAACCAAAGGTGTTTGATGACTGGTTGTTTTTAATAGCATCCATGCTTGTTTCACTCCCCATTTCTCTTAAGTTACTATTTCACTTTCAATCTCCTCAGTCACCAATCTGCAACCGCATCTTTCTCCAAATTCCATTCATGGGTTCCAACAAGATGGGAAAAATTGTGAATTCTACCACCAACTCTTCACCATCTGTTGCAGTCTCTGCTGTCCGCAAAAACCATGTATGATTCAATAGTCTTATGTCATTGTTCAGTGACTTGATGAATGAACCATTATTTTTGTTTCACAAAACAGAAATAATGAACGAAACCTGTACCTTAATTTGGCTTTGTTGGCTTGTAGGATTAAATAAAAATTGTAGTATTAGGCTTTCTCTGCTGCATTTTGCGATTACAGATCTGTTGTTTTTAATTTTCATGATTTGATAGCAGGTTGTGGCTGATCATGACATCGAGAATTGTATCATGTTTGGTAGTATTCCAGTGGTGCTGTCCAAAAAGAAAGCGAAGAAAGCGAAGAAGTTTTCACTTGGAGACAAACACCCTGAGCCAATAATATCTAATTCTAATGAGTCAATTTCCTCATCAAATGCCACCACTACTGCTTCTAAACCTAAAAAATTCAGCAGGAGAACTCGTGTTGATTTAGATTTAGAATCTGCCAACCCCAGTGGAGACAAATTTAGTGTACCAAAAGACTCAAAGTTATCGAAAACGTAGCCAAGTAGCATACCTCTTCTTTTCTTTGGAAGTCCCACATCGCACAGTTAACCGAAGATAAAGGACTTATAAGCCTTTGACTCACAAGAGGTATTGCCGAGCCAGGTCGTGGTGGCTTGTAACCCAAACGGGGGCGTTAAGGTGCTGGAACATAATATTAGACTGTGTGTGGTGTGGTCATTGACTGCTTTCTTCTACTTCAAACGAAGTCATGTCCCTAATAAGCAACCCATAAGGTGTAGGGGGAATTGAAGCAATTAGCAGCACTTGATCGCATCATCCAGGGTCTGAAATATATATAGTGATTGATTTGATATTGAACCTTCACCTTTTTAATATTTGAATTGGGTTAAGCGAAGATGTGGAGAGTGGTCAGTTTCATCATTCATACATTGGATGAATTGGGAATGCTTTGTTGCAAGCTTATTGGATTAAAAGCAGAAGACCCCTTCCAGAAAATTTCTTCTCCGAGGCTGAAAAAGCAACCAGAAGAAAGGTTAGTTGCAGCGAGAATATAAAACTGGAAACAAAATTTTGAGAAAAATCTTATCCAAAAAATTTAAAACTAATATAAAACAAATGTAACAATTTATTTAATCACCAAAAAGTTTACTTTTATACATCATGTAAATTATTTTGGAATATAAAGGTTGATAGATTTAACAACATTTTCTTCTTAAATTTAATATGATTGAATCAGTATTTTTAAGTTTATATTTATTTCAAATAATCGATTAAAATAATCACCTTGTCGCTCAAATTTTTTATTTGCCCCGCCATCACCGTTAGAGACGTTGCCAACGAATGTCAATGCCACCATATTCTCCCCCTTCACAGGCAGACACAATTGCTTCCTAAACCCACAACCTCCATCACCTCCTTTTATTACTAGAGTAGCCATCGACGACAATCAATTGCCACAGTCGGTGCTTCATTGGAATGTTATTCTTGTTATAGCTTTGCTCTTTGATTTCTAATGATGCTGTGTTTGATTGGATATAAGGTGAATGAGATGAGGGAATGTGTAGTTACATGCTCTTTGGTTAGGCTATGGGGATGAGGAGAGATAGAAAAAGAGAGTTTAATCTACTTGTTTTGAGATAGGAGTAAAGCGGGTTTTTTAAAGGAGAAAAAGAAGTTGTTTGTGTGTGATTATGTGTTGGTCAATTCATTCTGAATTGGAAATTGATTAAGGAAGAAGATGAAGTTGATTGCGGTTGAGAGTAGTGTGTTGATTTTATGGAAAGGAAGATAATGTAGAGAAAGTTTATGTGTGTTTTGTGTTGATGATGGGTGGTTTAGTGTTGAGAAAAGATGAATATGTAAAGATGGTTTTTTTTGTTTGAAGGAAGAAAATTGAGTGTGAAGTTGGATCACTGGAGAACATGAAGTGTGTTTTATGAAAATGAGAAGGAAGACACATGTCAGTGATAAAACAGGATACGTCAGAGGCCACCTCAAACGAAGTGTTCCACCCTCCTATGATGTTAACTATTTAAACGACGCTGCAAAATAGAACTAAATTGACAAAATTTGACAAAAATTGAAACTTGATTAAATAAGAAAAAAATAGTACTAAATTGAACAAATTCATCAAAAATAGATACTAATTTACTATTAAGGTCTTTCTATAAATAATGTTCTTGTTAAAACTCGAGATACTAAGATTAGGGATGTCAACGGGACGGATAAGGTACGGGTAGTAGTTCCCATGTACCCTACCCGCTGAAAAAATATTTGTCTCATATCTGTACTCATATCCGTGTGGATATCCATTATGCGAGTACCCGCATATTTTTTTAATATCCACGAATATCCACGGGTACCTGCGGATATTTACAAAAAAAATAATATTTAATAACATATTTTAACCATAAATTCAAATAAAAATACAATGCAAAACATTTATTTAATCACCAAAAAGTTTACTTTTATACATCATGTAAATTATTTAAGGTTGATAGATTTAACAACATTTTCTTCTTAAATTTAATATGATTGAATGGGTATTTTTAAGTTATATTTATTTAAAATAATCGATTATTAGTATATTATTTTAGTTAAAGTATTAGATGATAGGTTGTTTTTCTTCAGAATGACCGACTATAATAATAGACAACAAATATTTAACATAAAAAAAAAACTAAAAATCACTTTACTTAAAATTTGAATGAACTATCTATTTTATAATTCAAAAGATGGAAGTTTAATATAATAGAACTTGGAGTTCAAGTTTTGATTTAAGATATGACAAGTAATTTCAAATATTTAGCCTAAAAAAATTTTAAAAATCACTTTATGTAAAATTTAAAAATCACTTTAAAAAAAAGTTGAAAGTCTAATTTAATAGAACTTTAAATACCATTTTCCATTTAAAAAATAATATTAATTTTTAACACATCAATTTGAATAAGTTATTGTCGTTTTTAAATTAATTAGTTGAAATAATTTTTTTAAATTAATATTGAATTACAATTACGTTTCTCGAAAATAAAATATGGAGATTTTAGTGTTACAAAGCACTCCTAGATAGAAAATGACTTCATTCATACATATAAAACTTCTTTCTATAGCTAGAGGGGTGGATAAAGTGTCTAGTTTCACTGTTTAAATTTTAAAAGTATCGAGTAAAGTTCTTTTGCTTCTAGGAATAATTATGTAAAATGTTTGGAAGTTACATGTATTTTTTTAGAAGGCACGTAACTTTTTAGGTTAGATAAGTGTTTGTTAAATGATTTTATGCTTTCCATAATTTCAATTGTTTTTGTACTAGTATTTCTATCCGTGCAACGCACGGGATATCAAATTTTAAAATGAAAAATTATAGTATATTTATTAAATTAATTTAAAATTATAAAATTATAATTAAATTTAATATAAATTTTATTTTATAAAATTCAATGATAATATTTTAATTGATTTTATAATAAAAATGTATTTAAGTTATTTATATATATTTTTAATAAAATGTATTATATATAACTATTTTAAATAATATATTAAGATTTAGTTAATTAAAATTAAGAAATCAAATTTAATTTTGAATGAAATATTGAGTAAAAAATGTAGAAAAATATAATAGTTGTTTCTCTAACAATAAAAATGATAGACGATATATAGAAATTATTGAATAGACTTAATAAAGATACAAACATTAGACGATACAAAAAATGTGAAGAGTAAACGATATAAAGTTACAAATGATAGATTGTGCATAGTAATGTAATGTTTAATTAGTCAGATAGTACTCACTCTCTTCAGATGTGTTAGTTTGGTATTCACTTTTAAAAATGTGTCAATCGAATCCCAACTTTTGAAAAAAATGTTTCAATTAGGTTCTTTTCACTCTTGTAAGTCATTTTAAATATCGATATCATTAATGGCGTTAATAATTTTTTTCTCAAAGGGGGCTGATAAACACATCTTTTCCAAAGTTAGGACCCAATTCACACCTTTTTAAAAGTGGATATGAAACTGACATAACCAAACAAAAGTGAGTATTATCTGACTAATTACACCTAAATATAAATAATAGATTCTTTAAAGATACAAATGTTAGACTGCAAACAAAATATAAATAGTAAACAATCAAAACTTACAAAGTGTAGATTATGTAGACAAATATAAATAATACACTATGCAAAAATACAAAGGTTAGACGTTTGATAGACTCTTCTATTGGAGTCCTTTTCTCACAATTTTTTTGGATTTTGAATTTCAAATTTAACTTTGCTCCC
>NW_021011304.1:0-108868 GCF_004118075.2 Vigna unguiculata
CAATTGATAGTGAAATAATAGTTTAATAATTTAAGTAATGAGTATGTTTTATATTAATTTTTTATTTTATGAACATGGAAGAAAAAATATTATACTGTGTGTTTTTTTTATAACTGAATTTTAGTTGTAGTTCCATTATATGTCTTGAGTTTCTCACAAATTGTTCTTACTTATCTTCTTTTGTTTATGAAGAGAAAAAGATCTATTATTTTTGCTCTCATCTTTCAGCGGTTTTTTCCATTCTTGAAGAAATAAAGAAGAAGGTAATTCTCTTTTGTCTCACTTGATAGTAAAATATTAGTTTAATCAGCTTCTTGTATATTAATTTTTTATTTTATGAAAATAGAAAAAAATATTGTACTTTGTGTTTTTTATAACTGGATTTTAAGTGTGGTTTGATTATTATTGAATTTTCTTTTGACAATTTTTTAGATATGTGTGATTTCTTTTTTAGTTGTTGTTATACTAAATTATGTATTTAATTTTATTTTATTAGTGACAATAATTAAATATATAAATTTTTGATGTATTATTTTGACTCTCCCAACAATTCTCGTCAAGATCCGTCATTGCGTTTAAGGATACCTATCAGAAAGTGAAAGAAACATCTCATATTACGTGCTTCTATGAATCCTTCATTAATTTCGAGTATACAATCCTCTTTAAACTTTTGCATGAATATATTATATTATTGTGTCTTATATTATTTTATTTCTATCATTTAATTGATAAATAATTCAAAAGTCAAATAAAATAAAAATCTCAATCCTTTAAGATTTGAAAGGATTTTTAGATTGAAATGTAGTGACTGATACTTAGAATTATTATAAGATTTATCTCAAAGCAAACATTTTTCTTTTCTAAAAAACATCCATATTTACAATCTCAATTAAATGAATTCATTATGATATCATTGAGTTTATCAAATTAGATCTTGGAATAAAAGTAAAATCGTGGATTGATTCAATCACTGAGTCTTCACAATTTGCTATATATAAACTCTCTTCTTCACAAAGTTGACGTATGATTCAACTCTTTATTTTTAAAGATTCTTGGATTGTTCTGACTTCTTGTACCGCGACACAAACATTGCATTTGATAATTCTTTCCAAATGAAAAAAAAAATGGTATTTTCAATATGGAAGTTATTTTATCTTTAAAAGAAATATCTGTTTGATTTTCGTTTCTTATGAAAAATAATTTCATATTTTATCTTGTTATGATTTTTGTGAAACAATTTTTTTCCGCCTTTTGTCCTTTTAAGCAAAATCGATTCAAAATATGTATTTTATAAGTTTTATAACTCTTTTAGTAGTTTTTCAAAATTAATATTTACACATGTATTTTATAATATTTTTCTTTGAACCAATAAAGTGTTACTTTAAAGTTCGGCAAACTAAATGAATATCCCATCCATTCTGGTTTACTATTCACTTAATAAAATTTCATCTAATTCTCTTTAAATTAATATTTAATGTTCTGGAATGCAAAATGATTATTTATGCTTGTGTTTCAGATTGGTAGTACTTGTTTGCACTTTATATCTTGAATTGTTGTTTTCAAATTTTAATAGTTATTGGAGAATTAAAGTAAAAGTTGATGGGCCCGTATATCAATTGAGAATAAAATATAAAGTTAGGAATTGATTATTTTAAATTGAGGAAAAAATTCATTTTAAAAGATCAAATAGTGTAATAATAATGATTCGTACTTAAAAAACTTAATTATAAATATTATAATTAACGTTTTCTAAAACAAACCAGAGTTGTGACTCTCAAAAAGAATAATATTTCTATTTTTATTCCTTTTATTAAACATAACAAAAATCTTCGTATCTAAATTTTGACATTTTTTAATATTCACATCTAATACTATTTTTAATATAATACTATTTTTTAATATAAGGTTTTTATTCAAGAAATATCACTATAGACTTTTAAAACCTCAACCAGGTATCAACTTCATTGTTCACAAATTGAATTGAATCAATACCAATAAAAGACGAAAAGGTATAATAGTTGGAAAATAAATGTTTAGATATTATTTTGTTTAATTGAACATAAAACCTTTAAAAATGATAAAATAGGTAAAAAAATGTAAGAAACAAAAGGGTTAACCGATAGAATATATATATATATATATATATATATATATATATATATTATATATATATATATATATATATATATATATATATATATATATATATATATATATATATATATATGTATATACATATATATGTATGTATAGATATATATATATGTATACATATATATACATATATATATATATATATTATATTGGCCGATCTTAACCAAGAGTTTTGGAATGGTCAAAATAATATAATTCTTTGATCATTTGATTGAACCATTAGTATAATACTTTAAAAAATGAGTTTTCTATAAAATAATTAGATTGGATTATTAGTATAATTCTTTAAATATTTTAAAAGATGTGAAGAAGTATAATTTAACTTATTTTCATCTGCACGTGTAACTTTTCTTTTACTACTTCTACAAAATGAATCCATTATTTTATTCTTCATCGATATGTTTTTTTTAAAATATATTAAAAAATAATTTATCATAATCTAATAAAATATTTGAGAGACATAAGTATTAGAAGAAAAGTATATTATAATCAAGTCACAATTAAAAATCAGTTATAAAAAAAATATATAATACATTATTTTTTACTTTTATAATCATAAAAATTAAGTATACAAAAGGCTCATGAGATAAAAAATAATTTTAATAACTATTAAACTAATATTTCATCATCAAGTAAGACAAGAGAGAGTTATATATTTTTTTTCTTCGAGAAATAAAGGAAAGAGATGAGAGATGAGAGTAAACATAATGAGTACGTACCTAACTTCATTTTTCTTCAACAACAACATATGATAGTGCGATATGAGTATAATTTTGTCAAAAATTAAAAAGGCAATGACAGAAGAAAATAAAAAATATTTTAATAAGTGTTTGGTTTAATTACTTTTTTAGTTATTATTTCGAAAAATGTAAGTTGGTCTTTTAGTTTTTTTAGTTTAAATTTAGTTGCAATTTGGTAATTTTAGACGAAAACAGATACTTCAAAACTAATTAAACCTAAATATTTTTTTATTTTTTATTTTGTTGGATTTTATGTTTTATTATTTATTAACATTAAATATTGTATTTTATAAAAGAAATAAAGAGACACAATTTAATTATCATTAATTTCTAAAATATATTATTTATAATTAATTTAAAAAAAAATAAAAATTCCAAAAATAAATATATAATTTTGAAAAAAATAAAAAAAATATATATATATATATATATATATATAAGTAAAAGAAAAAAGATACATTAAATACTCTAATTTTAGAGTATTTTTTGTTAGAACATTTTTCACGTCTAGGTAATTTGTCTAGTGCCACATTTTTATTTGTTTTTTTCCATATAGAAATTCATTTTTTTTTTAAGAAACAAGGGGCACTAGGAAGACAACATCACAAAATGGAGAGGTGAAACATGATTATTCAACAAGTTATTGCTAAGATGGAAATGTTCCTATTGAGTACGTAAAGTTTTTGGGAGTGTACTTCTAAATTAGAGTTGTCTAAAGAACTTTTAACATAAGATATTATCAATTTTTATTACAGTTGATTATATTTTGTTTTCATATATATATATATATATATATATATATATATATATATATATATATATATATATATATATACTTTGCAAATTTAGTACGAAAGGTTCTTAATCAGACATAAATAAATGAGAAATTGTAGATTTTGGGTACTTTTTTAAATTTTCCAAGAGATAGATTGCAGCACAAGATCACGACCATTAAATGTGATAAAATATCCTCCAATCAAGCTAAATATGATCAAATATTATCACATCAAGTTAAAGATGATCAAATATTAATTTTTCAAGTTAAAGATGATCAAGTATCATCGATCAACCTAAGGACGATCAAGTATCATCGATCAATGATCAAGTATCATCCATCAGACTATCAAGCTACAATTAAAGATGATCCAACTATCATTCGATCAAGCTAAAGATAATCAAGTATAATTTGATAAAACTAAAAATGATCAAGTATCATTTAATCAAGTTATTAAGGTACAATTAAGATAATCATGCATCATTCAATCCAGTTAAAGATGATCAAGTATCGTCCCATCATGTTAGAGATGATCAAGTATAATCTAATCAAACTAAAGATGAACAAGTATCATCTAATAAAGGTAATGATGACCAGGTATCATTTGATCAAACTATCAAACTACAATTAAGATAATCATGTATCATCCAATCAATCAAGTTATAAAAGATGATTAAGAATTGGCCGATCAAACTTACCAATAATGTTTATGAATCATCAAATTTAGACAAGAAATTAAATTTTTGTCTTACTAGTGTCTATATGATCCATGTTATATTTTAATTTAAATATAAATTTTATATTATTTAGGTCAATCTATCTAACACTGAGCTGAACTAATTAAATATTTTTTCACTTAACCATAACTTAATATCATTTTGCCGGGATTCCCTAAGATAGGATAATGTTACATAAGAGTTCTTAAACTTACATGTTCCTTCTTGAAAGAAAGTCAAGTTAATTAAAATTTAATATTACTAATTATTATATTAAATATGAAATTTATATATTAGTACGAAATAATAAATAATAATTTTCTTTCAACCGATGCTCACCGGAGTGGACAAAATGCACCAATTTCAACTATCATAAAATTGAACCAAATCATATAAGTGTTATAAAAGAATTGAGTTAAATTGTATAATAATTTAAATAAATTGAATTTAATTAGGGCAGAGTGAACTAACTTAAATTGAACTACTCTACATTGTTAAATTGTATGAAGTATATGGATGTTTAGTTTATTACAAGTAAACATTCCATTTTTTAATATCATAGCTTATAGTTTAATTTAATTTAAGTAATTCTATTTAAGAGTAATTATATATTTTAAAACTAAATTAGTAGAACAATTCAGTACACTCTTATTAGAAACAATTCAATATTCAGTCCAATATCAACTTGGTTGAGTTTAAATGTTTTTCAAGAACTCTATTCTAATACTTCTGTCGAATAGTTTACTCATACTTCCTCTATCCATAGATAATAATAAATGTTTAAGATTCTTTCACTAAAACTAAACACATTATTTATTTTCTTAAGTAATTTATTTGAAAATAATGTTATTTGAAATTTAAAAAAAAAAGAGATAAAAATTAATATTTAAAAAAAATGATTATATTACTTTAGGGGCAATCTAAATCATTGGCTAATTGTTCCGATAAAACAACATATAGTTATTATTAACTTATACCACTTTCAAAATTTAACTCTTTAATATTTTAATTCCTAAGTCTAATACAATAAGGAAAACTATCATTTTATTATAACATATAAACTAACATCATACCCAGATATGTGATGAATAATTTAAAATATTTGGAAATTGTGTAAATATTTTACGGGTTGTAAAATTTAACTCATCCTTAAAAAGGAACCTTCAACATTCCATCTTTGACTTTGAATTTACATGTTGATAGTTTTGTTTTAACTATGCCAAGACTGAAAGGCAGGGAAACATAAAACTACTGAAGATTAAACTTTAATAGACTTTAATGAACATAAATTGAGAATAAGTGTGTTGAACATAAATTGATAATAAGTGTACTTCTAGGAAAAATATATTATTTGTTCTTCCAAACTCCTAGAATTCTAAGTAAATACCAGGTAAGACTTTTTTGGATATAGATAGTGTCACTTAATATTCAAACTCTTTCATTACAATATCTAACTTTAATAAAATAATTTTCGAAAAACATAACTTTGATAAATGAAATTATCCTATAAATTTCACTCTCTCTTGGTATATAAACCCAATAAATTATTTTCATAAATTATTTGAAAAGGATTACAAAAATAAATTAAATAAAATCAAAATTTTAAACTGTTTTTAGTTTTAAAAGTTCTTTTAGATGGAAAGGTTGTGTGGAAGTGTAATAGAGCTGTAAATTGCATACGAATCATCACCATCAAACCAAAGTCCATAAGTTGCTTGCTTCAATTTCAATATAAGTGGCCACTTCCTTAAATCCTGTGAGGAAACACTATTGATTACAATAAAATTTATGTCTGGTGTATGTTACAGTTACAAACCTAATATTTTCCCAAAAAACTATTGATATTTACAATCTTAACTAAGTCACAGTTACATATCATTGGATGTATCAAGTAACATCTGATAGGAATCAAACCAAAGGTGTTTGATGACTGGTTGTTTTTAATAGCATCCATGCTTGTTTCACTCCCCATTTCTCTTAAGTTACTATTTCACTTTCAATCTCCTCAGTCACCAATCTGCAACCGCATCTTTCTCCAAATTCCATTCATGGGTTCCAACAAGATGGGAAAAATTGTGAATTCTACCACCAACTCTTCACCATCTGTTGCAGTCTCTGCTGTCCGCAAAAACCATGTATGATTCAATAGTCTTATGTCATTGTTCAGTGACTTGATGAATGAACCATTATTTTTGTTTCACAAAACAGAAATAATGAACGAAACCTGTACCTTAATTTGGCTTTGTTGGCTTGTAGGATTAAATAAAAATTGTAGTATTAGGCTTTCTCTGCTGCATTTTGCGATTACAGATCTGTTGTTTTTAATTTTCATGATTTGATAGCAGGTTGTGGCTGATCATGACATCGAGAATTGTATCATGTTTGGTAGTATTCCAGTGGTGCTGTCCAAAAAGAAAGCGAAGAAAGCGAAGAAGTTTTCACTTGGAGACAAACACCCTGAGCCAATAATATCTAATTCTAATGAGTCAATTTCCTCATCAAATGCCACCACTACTGCTTCTAAACCTAAAAAATTCAGCAGGAGAACTCGTGTTGATTTAGATTTAGAATCTGCCAACCCCAGTGGAGACAAATTTAGTGTACCAAAAGACTCAAAGTTATCGAAAACGTAGCCAAGTAGCATACCTCTTCTTTTCTTTGGAAGTCCCACATCGCACAGTTAACCGAAGATAAAGGACTTATAAGCCTTTGACTCACAAGAGGTATTGCCGAGCCAGGTCGTGGTGGCTTGTAACCCAAACGGGGGCGTTAAGGTGCTGGAACATAATATTAGACTGTGTGTGGTGTGGTCATTGACTGCTTTCTTCTACTTCAAACGAAGTCATGTCCCTAATAAGCAACCCATAAGGTGTAGGGGGAATTGAAGCAATTAGCAGCACTTGATCGCATCATCCAGGGTCTGAAATATATATAGTGATTGATTTGATATTGAACCTTCACCTTTTTAATATTTGAATTGGGTTAAGCGAAGATGTGGAGAGTGGTCAGTTTCATCATTCATACATTGGATGAATTGGGAATGCTTTGTTGCAAGCTTATTGGATTAAAAGCAGAAGACCCCTTCCAGAAAATTTCTTCTCCGAGGCTGAAAAAGCAACCAGAAGAAAGGTTAGTTGCAGCGAGAATATAAAACTGGAAACAAAATTTTGAGAAAAATCTTATCCAAAAAATTTAAAACTAATATAAAACAAATGTAACAATTTATTTAATCACCAAAAAGTTTACTTTTATACATCATGTAAATTATTTTGGAATATAAAGGTTGATAGATTTAACAACATTTTCTTCTTAAATTTAATATGATTGAATCAGTATTTTTAAGTTTATATTTATTTCAAATAATCGATTAAAATAATCACCTTGTCGCTCAAATTTTTTATTTGCCCCGCCATCACCGTTAGAGACGTTGCCAACGAATGTCAATGCCACCATATTCTCCCCCTTCACAGGCAGACACAATTGCTTCCTAAACCCACAACCTCCATCACCTCCTTTTATTACTAGAGTAGCCATCGACGACAATCAATTGCCACAGTCGGTGCTTCATTGGAATGTTATTCTTGTTATAGCTTTGCTCTTTGATTTCTAATGATGCTGTGTTTGATTGGATATAAGGTGAATGAGATGAGGGAATGTGTAGTTACATGCTCTTTGGTTAGGCTATGGGGATGAGGAGAGATAGAAAAAGAGAGTTTAATCTACTTGTTTTGAGATAGGAGTAAAGCGGGTTTTTTTAAAGGAGAAAAAGAAGTTGTTTGTGTGTGATTATGTGTTGGTCAATTCATTCTGAATTGGAAATTGATTAAGGAAGAAGATGAAGTTGATTGCGGTTGAGAGTAGTGTGTTGATTTTATGGAAAGGAAGATAATGTAGAGAAAGTTTATGTGTGTTTTGTGTTGATGATGGGTGGTTTAGTGTTGAGAAAAGATGAATATGTAAAGATGGTTTTTTTTTGTTTGAAGGAAGAAAATTGAGTGTGAAGTTGGATCACTGGAGAACATGAAGTGTGTTTTATGAAAATGAGAAGGAAGACACATGTCAGTGATAAAACAGGATACGTCAGAGGCCACCTCAAACGAAGTGTTCCACCCTCCTATGATGTTAACTATTTAAACGACGCTGCAAAATAGAACTAAATTGACAAAATTTGACAAAAATTGAAACTTGATTAAATAAGAAAAAAATAGTACTAAATTGAACAAATTCATCAAAAATAGATACTAATTTACTATTAAGGTCTTTCTATAAATAATGTTCTTGTTAAAACTCGAGATACTAAGATTAGGGATGTCAACGGGACGGATAAGGTACGGGTAGTAGTTCCCATGTACCCTACCCGCTGAAAAAAATATTTGTCTCATATCTGTACTCATATCCGTGTGGATATCCATTATGCGAGTACCCGCATATTTTTTTAATATCCACGAATATCCACGGGTACCTGCGGATATTTACAAAAAAAAATAATATTTAATAACATATTTTAACCATAAATTCAAATAAAAATACAATGCAAAACATTTATTTAATCACCAAAAAGTTTACTTTTATACATCATGTAAATTATTTAAGGTTGATAGATTTAACAACATTTTCTTCTTAAATTTAATATGATTGAATGGGTATTTTTAAGTTTATATTTATTTAAAATAATCGATTATTAGTATATTATTTTAGTTAAAGTATTAGATGATAGGTTGTTTTTCTTCAGAATGACCGACTATAATAATAGACAACAAATATTTAACATAAAAAAAAAACTAAAAATCACTTTACTTAAAATTTGAATGAACTATCTATTTTATAATTCAAAAGATGGAAGTTTAATATAATAGAACTTGGAGTTCAAGTTTTTGATTTAAGATATGACAAGTAATTTCAAATATTTAGCCTAAAAAAATTTTAAAAATCACTTTATGTAAAATTTAAAAATCACTTTAAAAAAAAGTTGAAAGTCTAATTTAATAGAACTTTAAATACCATTTTCCATTTAAAAAATAATATTAATTTTTAACACATCAATTTGAATAAGTTATTGTCGTTTTTAAATTAATTAGTTGAAATAATTTTTTTAAATTAATATTGAATTACAATTACGTTTCTCGAAAATAAAATATGGAGATTTTAGTGTTACAAAGCACTCCTAGATAGAAAATGACTTCATTCATACATATAAAACTTCTTTCTATAGCTAGAGGGGTGGATAAAGTGTCTAGTTTCACTGTTTAAATTTTAAAAGTATCGAGTAAAGTTCTTTTGCTTCTAGGAATAATTATGTAAAATGTTTGGAAGTTACATGTATTTTTTTAGAAGGCACGTAACTTTTTAGGTTAGATAAGTGTTTGTTAAATGATTTTATGCTTTCCATAATTTCAATTGTTTTTGTACTAGTATTTCTATCCGTGCAACGCACGGGATATCAAATTTTAAAATGAAAAATTATAGTATATTTATTAAATTAATTTAAAATTATAAAATTATAATTAAATTTAATATAAATTTTATTTTATAAAATTCAATGATAATATTTTAATTGATTTTATAATAAAAATGTATTTAAGTTATTTATATATATTTTTAATAAAATGTATTATATATAACTATTTTAAATAATATATTAAGATTTAGTTAATTAAAATTAAGAAATCAAATTTAATTTTGAATGAAATATTGAGTAAAAAATGTAGAAAAATATAATAGTTGTTTCTCTAACAATAAAAATGATAGACGATATATAGAAATTATTGAATAGACTTAATAAAGATACAAACATTAGACGATACAAAAAATGTGAAGAGTAAACGATATAAAGTTACAAATGATAGATTGTGCATAGTAATGTAATGTTTAATTAGTCAGATAGTACTCACTCTCTTCAGATGTGTTAGTTTGGTATTCACTTTTAAAAATGTGTCAATCGAATCCCAACTTTTGAAAAAAATGTTTCAATTAGGTTCTTTTCACTCTTGTAAGTCATTTTAAATATCGATATCATTAATGGCGTTAATAATTTTTTTCTCAAAGGGGGCTGATAAACACATCTTTTCCAAAGTTAGGACCCAATTCACACCTTTTTAAAAGTGGATATGAAACTGACATAACCAAACAAAAGTGAGTATTATCTGACTAATTACACCTAAATATAAATAATAGATTCTTTAAAGATACAAATGTTAGACTGCAAACAAAATATAAATAGTAAACAATCAAAACTTACAAAGTGTAGATTATGTAGACAAATATAAATAATACACTATGCAAAAATACAAAGGTTAGACGTTTGATAGACTCTTCTATTGGAGTCCTTTTCTCACAATTTTTTTGGATTTTGAATTTCAAATTTAACTTTGCTCCCATACTTTATAGCTTTTAAAATTTATAATTTAAATTCAAACTTTATTACTATATATTTTGAATTTCAAATTTGACAATATATTTCCTAATTTAGAAAAAAAATTGAAATTGAGATCATTAGTAATTTTTATATATTTAAAAATTTTAAGAATGTATAGTTTTAACTTGTAATGATATACCAATGTCTATGTTATAAAAATTATTTTTTAAATTATTGTTTAAGTTTGTGTAAAATGTCAAAAATATGTGAAAATTATTTAAAAAGATTTAAAAATTCATATTTAAATTTTACAATTATTTATTTATTATTTTACACCATATTTTAATTATTTTTATTATTATTATTATATTAGGACTAATATGTTAATATATTATTATATTATTAAGAACCATAAAACTTTTGTTCTTAAATATTATATTACTTGTTTATTTTCTATATCATATTTTTAACTTTTATTGTTTTTAATTGTAAATATTAATGTATTTCCATTAAATTTTTTTAATTTATCATTTTTCAGATTTTTATAATATATAAAATACGAACCTTTTTTATAAGTTAAAAATATTTGAAAGTTGTTTAGAGACATTATAAGAATCTATTGAAAAACCTACACTATTTTACAATTTTTTTTTGAATGTTAAAATTTAAATTTTATTGGTAAATTTTTGGTTTAATTAGTCAAATAGTACCACTTTCATTCTAAAGTTTCAGTTTAGTAATTGCTTTTAGAGAAAATGTTAATGTATATATTTCAAATTCCAATTTTCACAATATATAAATTTTAATCTTGCAATAATATTGAAATTGAAATAGTTAATTATTTCCATATCTTTAAAAGTTTAAAAAATTTATAATTTTTATTTTTTACCTTATATTTTAATTATATTAACATTATTATATTTTATATTTACATTAATACATATTATTATATTTTATAATATATTATTATATCATTATGGGTCATCAAATTTTTTGAATATTTGAATTTATATATTTTTATTAGAAATATTAAAGTATTTATTAAAAAAATTAACTTTTTGTATATATTTTCATTTTAAATGTTAAATTTAATTTTTGTTATCACATTCTTTTTCTTTGACTGTCTCTTACGATTTCAAATTTGAATCTAAAGTTTATTAATATTATTATATGTATTATTTTCAATGAATTAATTTTGAAATTTATTTTAAAAACACACGGAAGGAATATATTACCTAATATTATGTACTGCTTGATGTTTAAAAAAATCAACTATAAGAAAAGTTCAGTTTCGAAGGACATTAAATGAAAAAAAATAGTTTCCAATGTAAATTCAATGTAATGTAACATTATATAAAAATATAAAATGATAATATTACATTAATCCTATATAAATATAAATTTATTCTTAAATTAATATTTAAATTTAACCATAAATTGATATAAAGTTAAGAATACAACCATAATCAGTACTATTAGATCAATCAGTTTTCAAACACATTAATAGAAGAAGATTTTGGTTTCCAATGCAATATTTTAAAACCATAATTGATATAAAGTTAAGAATACAACCATAATAAGTAATATTCGATCAATCGGTTTCAATACATTAATAGAAAAAGATTTTGCATTTTGTATTAATCATTAGCGATAAATAAAGAAGCATATAACATCTCAAAAAACAACATGATGATATAAAATTTTATATTTTTTATATACTTAAAATTGATAAATAATATTTTTCGTGAATGTCTTAAACTATGATTATGTGTTTGATTGATACTTCATGATTCATTGAGTCCCACAAATCATGATTGTTGTTGTTCATAATAAATAGCCATAATTCAAAATGAAAAATTCTTGGAAGACGAAAAGTTTTCCATTTATTCTTTATATTTTTGACATTTATATTGAAAGACGTAAGTGTTGATTTATAAAGTTTATTCAATAAGCTAGTTGAAATTTAAGATTTTTGAAAACTGTATAAAACTCTCTCTTAAAAAGGTAGGTAGATTTTTAAAATATTTTCCATTTAAAATTTTAATATAATAAATTCATATATAACATTGCAATGAGAAACACAAAAAGTTGTTGGTTTCTAATATTTAATGTTATTTAATGACAAAGACATTCATCTGTAAGAAGCGGTAAAAATATATCTTGGAAGTAGGTTGAAACTGAAAAGTTCTTTGAGAGGTTAAAAAAATATACATTGGAAGTAGTGTTGGAAAAAACTGGAAAATTGTTTTAATTCTTCTTAACATCTTTATATTTTTGGAAGATGAAAAGTAGATTTTGAAAAATATAAATATATTTTTCAGTAAGCTATGTAAAAAAACAATGTCTTAATTTTTAATTTGGTAATTAAATATATTTAAGGTAAGTAATTTTATTTGCATTTATTAATATTGTTATTAATTATTAAGAAACTAGGGGTGGCAATGTGGGCCGCCCCGGCCTGTTTAGGCCCGCACAACGCGAGCTGGTCCGCCCCGCCCCACATACTTTATGCGGGCTGAAAACACTGGCCCGCCCCGCATACTCTTTGGCCCGCGGGCCCGCGGGCCGGCCCACTTTTTATTTATTTATTATTATTTTTTTAATTTTTAATTTTTATGATAAAACTTTCAATGTTTAAAAATTGGGAAACTTTAAGAAGTTCACAAAATTAAGTAAAGACTTTGGAGAATTAGATGATAAATTGATAATTCAACATTTTCATAATATTCATACTATGACATACACAATGTATTCTTTAAATTTTAGCACATTAAAAATTACATAATACTTGTCTTTTCCAGTTATACAAGAATTTGAAACGTTAATGCAAGAGTCCATAAAAGAAGTAATTAATATACACAAGTGCAAGTTTTTGTTTTTAATTTTATGCGGGTTTGCAGGCCGGCCCGCAAGGGCCGCGGGCTAACCCGATGCGGGCCGGGCCCACACGGGCTTGTGAGCTCAATATCCTGGCCTGCCTCACGTTTTTTCTGCGAGCCCGCGGGCTGGGCCCTAATTGCCATCCCTATAAGAAACTATTAATTGATCAGATTTTAAGAAAAATGTAATATGTAATGACTATTTTTAAAATAAATTAATAAAATACATAATTTTTCTCTAGAAGAGGAGAAAATATTAATACTTATATAAAAAATATTTGTTAGTTATAAATCTTTCTTCTACTTTGAACTTTTTAAAAGTCTATGTTATCATTAATGAGACAAATTCATGGAGTCAGAACTTTATTTTAATTTGGTTTGTTCAAAAATTTAAAAACTTGGATTATGCCTTTATAATATGTATTTATTATAAAAATCAAATGTAGTTTATGATTTGCATTTACTTCACTATAAAAATTCTGAAATAGTAAATATTATCTTATCAAATAAGATTTAATGTTATAGTTTAAAGTATTCACTCTCGATGCTACAAAACATTTCAGTCGTGTAATATCCGTAAATTCCACACAAAATCTTAATTTATTTATTATATTATAATTTTTAATTAGATTTATTTTATAAAAATTAGCTACCTTCTCCAAGAAACTTTGTAAAAGTTTCTAAAGTTGTTATTTTATCATATTTACTTCAAAATATTAATTATGAAGACCACCAATTATGTATATTTTGGGACAATGCACATTAAAACTCAAAACAGTATTGTTAGCTTTGCAATTGTATATAATTATATATTAGATTAGATACTATTAGAGAATTTGGTCATTCAAAATGACTTTTACTCTATGAAAATGTGAGAAGATTTTTGGACCCCGTATAAAACTTTTTCAAGAAGGTATGTAGATTTTTTAAAATATTTTCCATTTAAAATTATAATACAATAAATTTAAATATAACATTGTATTGATACACTAAAAAAGTTGTTGGTTTCTTCATAATTAATGCTAATTAATTATAAAGATGTGTTGGAAGAGACAAATTTTTATGTTGAAAGTAGTGTTGAAAGAAACTGAAAAGTTGTTTTTATTCTCCTCAACATCTTTTAATTTTTGGAAGATGAAAAGTATTTTTTGAAAAGTATAAAAAGCATATCTAGCAAGCCAAGTAAAAAAAAAGTTTTAATTTTTAATTTGGTAAATAAATGTATTTGTAAATAATTTTATTTGTACTTTTTATTAATAAGAAATTATTAATTAATCAGATTCAAAAAAATTGTAATATGTAATATTATTTTTAAAACAAAAATTAAAAAATAAGTAATTTTGTCTATAAAAAAGAGAAACTATTAATATTTATATAAAAATATTTGTTAGTTATCATTATGTATTCTTTTAATTTTAAATTATAAATCTTTTTGTACTCTGAAATTTTTAAGACGTGGGACAAAGTTCTGGAATGACGAACAAACGAATATATTTCATTCATGGATTTAACTTATTAAACTTTAAAAAATATTTATTGAAGCATGAGCTTTATTTCAATTTTGTTTGTTGAAAAATTTAGAAAATTTAGATTTTACCTCGATTTGCATTTATTTTAAAAATAAATTGTAGTTTATGATTTTCATTTACTTCACTATTATAATTCTTAAACAGTAAATACTATTGTATCAAATAACATGAAAATTATATTTGAAAGTGTTAGTATATGGCCGAGTACATCCCGGCCCAGCAAGGGGAAACTGCCGGGATCATCCCGGCCTAGGTAGGAGCATCCCCACACTCTGGCCCAACCACGGGGGCTTGGATCCAGCGCAACGCTGACAGCCCAATAAGCGTAATGGTCGGGTACTTCCTAACCTTCTTGGCCGAGTACATCCCGGCCCAAGGGGTAGTAGGCGGAACATGTGGTATAGAGGGGCAACGTGCAATCAAACCCCAAAAAGGAAGGAGTTGATATTTGAGAAGTACAGACGACCAAGCCCCAAAAAGGAAGGAGTTGATATTTGAGAAGTACAGACGGCCAAACCCCAAAAGGAAGGAGTTGATATGTGAGAAGTACAGACGACCAAACCCCAAAAAGGAAGGAATGGATCTTTGACAAAAGTACAGACGGACAAACCTTAGAATGGAAAGAGCTGATCTTTATCAAAGACACAAAGAACAATTTCAGCCAAGAAGGAAAGAACCGATGCGTGCAACCTCAGTCGGAAAGGGAAGGAATCGATCCTCGAATACAAACGGCCCGCAAATATTAATAACAGGTCCATTAAGAAATTAGTATAAATTAAGGCCTAGTGAACAGGTAAAGGTACCATTTTCTCGCTAACCAATTACACCCCATATCAATCACTCTCTGACTTAAGCGTCAGAGTGCCTGTAGGTACCCCCACCCCCGGAGTGCAGACGGCAGGGAGATCCAGGAGGAGTCCAAGGAGGAACAGGAGGAGGTTCGACATAGAGGGTTCTTGAGATCGTCTGGTTCCGTACCGAAATAGTACCGATCAAGTACAAAAAGTATTCACTTTCAAGACTACGAAACATTTCAGTAAATATCGTGTAATATTTTATAAATTCCACACCAAATCCTAATTAATTTATTGTATTACCATTTTTAGTTTAATTTATTTTAAAAACAATAGTCACTTTCTCTAAAAAACTTTGTAAAGGTTCCTAAAATGTTATCTTATGATACTTACTGCTCCAAAACATTAATTATGAAGACCACCAATTATGTTTTTTTGGGACATGACACTCTCTTACTACAATAAATGATTGTTGTATATTCCAATACATGTCTTCTCCAACACATCATTTCCAACCTTTGTCACCATAATTGTTCTGCTCAAAGATTAAATTTCATGCATTGGTTTGTGTGCTTTTATGACATCTGCCAAACATAAATGTTCTACCAAGATTACATTTTCCCACATAGGTCTATGTGCTCTTATGTTCTTAGCAATTGTATAAATGTTTGCATCTTCAACAAACACCTTTGGGCTCCCTCATTCTTCTCAAACACCCACCATATTCATCCATCCAAAATAATATTGAAAGTGTGATTTGTGAAGAGACAAAAACATAGAAATCATAAAAGATGTACACATAAAGCATAACCCAAAACCAAAAGAAAAAAAAATAAATAAAAAAAGCAAAAAACACGAAAAAAAACATTGAAGTAAAGAAAACCCCTAATAATAAAAAACAAAACTTTAATGGGTTAAACAAAAAGTAAAAAAAAAACATATTCGAAGACGAAAAGAAAAACAAAAACTTAACTTAAACAAATCGTAGTTGAAAAAAAAAAGATTGGAGAAAATCATGTAAAATAGTAAGTTGATTTTAATGCAAAGAAAAAATCTTAATAATGAAAAACTTCAACTTTGACAAATCAATGAAGAAGAACACAAAAACAGTGAGTTGAGTATGATCCAAGCCGAAACTTAAATGGATTAAACAAAAATGAATAAAAAAAACAAACTAAAAATCGAAAATCAAACTGGGAAGAACAGAAGACATGGATGTGAAAAGAAGAAGAGGTAAACTGAAGACACATCCTGATAAAATCTTACCCGAAAAAAAAAGATGGTAGAAAAAGCATTAAGTTTTGAAATTGAGATCTAAAAAATAAAAATGAAGAAAAATAAACCTTTTAAGAACGTTATTCGTGCTTGATAGCCTTGCCTTTGGCTTTGAAGGGATCTTCAGTTTTCTCCTTCTTGAAGATTTCATTCATCTCGAAAACAAAAACAAAGTTAAAGTTAATATGTGAGAAAAAAAACCCACATAAAAAACAACAACACATAAATGAAAAAATAATAAAACTTTAAAAAAAAGAGGAGAATGATTTTAGTCCAATAAAAATCAAACCTTTTACAAATGATCTTCGTGAAGGTCATCAAGAATCTCAGAGAAAAAAATAAACCAAAAGAAAATAAGATATGAGAATAAAATATCCATCGAACAACAAATCTGAGAAAAAAAAACTCGATCAAACTAATATCGACAACAAAGAAAAGTAGATTTGAAAGCTAAATATTCATCAAAGAAAATAATAGAACAAAAATAGGTAGATCTAACATAAAAATAACCATCAAACACAAAAATGATAGAAAAAAAATAGATCTAAGAAGATGGTAGAAGAACGAAAACAAATGAGAAAAGATGATCTGAGAAGATGGTAGAAGAACGTAAAAGAAATAAGAATTTTTTACCTTCTTTTATTCGTGAAGGTCATGAAGAAGTCAGAACAAAAAATAACCCAAAATAAAAGTAGATATGAGTAAAAATATCCATCGAACAACATATCTGAGAAAAAAAAGAGCTTGATCCAACCATGTCGACAACAAAGAAAAGTAGATCTGTAAGCAAAAGATTCATCAAACAAAATATTAGAACAAAAATAAGTAGATCTAAGAGAAAAATAACCATCAAACACAAAAATGATAGAAAAAAAAGTACATCTGAGAAGATGGTAGAAGAAAGAAAACAAATGGGAACTTTTTACCTGTTTCTTATTCGTGAAGGTGATGAAGAAGCTCTGAGACAAAAAATAGCAATCCAACATCTCGTCAAAAATAGATATGATAAGATGGTAAAAAAACGAAAATAATGAAAATGAGAAGTTGTTACTTTGTTGTATTTGTAAAGGTGCTGAAAAATCTCAGAGCAAAACATCAACCAAAAGAAAAGAACATATGAAAAAAAATATACATCGAACACCAGATCTGAGAAAAAAACCTCGATCCAACCAATCTCGTCATATAACAAAAGTAGATCTAAAAGCAAAACATTCATCAAACAAAAAAATATAACAAAAATAAGTAGCTTTCAGAGAAAAATATCCACCAAACACAAAAATGATAGAAAAAAAGTAGATCTGAGAGATGGTAGAAGAACGAAAACAAATGGAAATGAGAAGTTGTTACCTTTTTCTTGTTGGTCACGATGGTCATGAATCTAAGAGTAAAAAACTGAGAGGAAAGGATCCGTGCAATAGAGATGAAAGAGAAGAGAAAAGACAAGAGAGAGAAAAATCAGAAGAGAGAGAAGTAGATGAATAAATTTGAATATTTGTGAGTGAAAAAGAGATAGAAGAAGATGAAGAGGTTGGGAGGAAAGAGAATGATTGAGTTAGTGGGATACAGAGGTGAGATGAAAAGAGAGAGATATTATTTTCTTTTTGATTTATTTTTTGAAGTTTCAAAATTATGAGAGTTTGACATGTCAGCCTTTTTACTTTTTGTAGTAAGAAATATTTGAATTGTACTAATTCAGAAATAGTATTTTATTCAAAAACATGCCATTTGTTAGTTCTCATTTGTGTGTGTGTATATATATATATATATATATATATATATATATATATATATATATATACTTCAATACTAAATTGTTCTTTATTTTTGTTAAGTTTGTTCAATTTAGTACTAATTTTTCTTTCTTATTTAATCAAGTACTAATTTTTATCAATTTTTGTCAATTCAATTTTTTTATAATGTCAATTAAATAGTTAACAACATAGTGAGAGGGTGGAACAGTTCGTTTGATGTGACACCAGACGTGGCTTAACATGTCTAGTCTATCTTTCTCATCGTTCTCCATGGCCTCCAACATTCATCATTAATCACCCATCCCTGCATACCTTCATTTCAAACATAACACTATCACAAATCATCTCTTCCCTTCTAAATTCAAGAAACCCCAATCACATACCTCCATTTGAAATTCAGGAAACCCCAATCACCAACCAATGATCTCACGCAACTTCCACCTAGCCTCCTCCTCACCTTGTCGCTCAAATCTTTTGTTTGCCCCGCCATCACCGTTAGAGACGTTGCCAACGAATGCAAATGCCACCATATTCTACCTCTTCACAGGCAGACATAATTGCTTCCTAAACCCACAACCCACATGTCAGTGATAAAACAAAATACGTCGGAGGCCACCTCAAACGAAGTGTTCCACCCTCCTATGATGTTAACTATTTAAACGATGCTGCAAAATAGAACTAAATTGACAAAACTTGACAAAAATTGAAACTTGATTAAATATGAAAAAAAAATAGTACTAAATTGAACAAATTCAACAAAAATAGATACTAATTTACTATTAAGGCCTTTCTATAAATAATGTTCTTGTTAAAACTCAAGATACTAAGATTAGGGATGTCAACAGGGGTACGAGTAGTAGTTTCCACGTACCCTACCCGCTGAAAAAATATCCGTCTCACACCCGTACTCATATCCGTGTGGATATCCATTATGTAGGTACCCACATATTTTTTTAATATCCGTGGATATCCACGGGTACCTAAGGATATTTACAAAAAAAATAATATTTAATAACATATTTTAACCAAAAATTCAAATAAAAATAGAGTGCATAACATTTATAAATTTCAAACATAGTGCAAACAACACATTTAAATACAAAGAAATGAAATTTTTTAAAACTACTTGATAAAAAATAACTCATTAAAAATCAATGTATTAATGATTTAATATTTTTTTAAAAAATTTAATTTAACTTAGAATATAGCGGGTACTAGTATCCGTGGGTACAAATACTATGATATCCGTACCTGTCCTGTTAACATGCGGGTATAAAAAATACTCGTACCCGTCACCTGCGGATATCCATTTACAATATTCATTTCCTACCCGTTGCGAATTTTATCCGCGGATACCTACGAGTAAGGATTTTTTTGACATCTCTAATTGAGATTGTACAAAAGTTATATCCCTTTAGTTATAATCAACCTCATCAAAAATTGGTTAATCAACTTGCGCCGTCCATAAATAATTAATCATATACATAAAAATTATAATATGTTAAAACCAAACACAATTCTAACATCCAACATAATAACATATAAAGTTATTGTCACAAATAGTTGACAAAACTATGGCAACAATTGTCATATGATATTGCTAATAACATATTTATATATTTATAATTTATAGTGGTGAATATTTATATTTCTTTAACTTTATTTTAATGACTTAAATAATAAATGGTAAATATAAATCTAATTTCCTAATTTTTAAGTCATCTAATTTATGTTATATTAATTATTTTAAAACTTTAAAATCGATTAAAAATTTATGCTATGTTATAAATTCTAAAACTAGAATTAAATTTAATTAATTAATCGAGTGACTACTAATAAACAATGTAAATTAAGTAGGCGATTTTAAAATGTCATATCCATAATTTTTTGTATTTGAATACCATCAAATCATGTTCCTTTTAGGGTTAGCAAATTTAACCCAACTGAAATTTTTGTCATTAGTTGTTTTCATTTTTATATTTTTTTAATTTATAAAATATTATTTACTTAAAACTCTTCTTTATATTTTAATACAGTTAACTAATTTTCTGAGGCAAACACCAAGGACATTCAATGGTAGTCCAACTTCAGGACACATATGAGAAAAAATGAAAAAAATTAAATTTATATTTTGGATAACTTGTACTAATGTACTCTTTCGTAAATTAAATTTATTTTAAGCCTACCATGAGTTCATTAACAAACCAAATTTGAAATGAATAAATTCAATCTTTTACCTGTTCATATCCGAACTATAAAAGAATATGCATTTATAATATAATATCTAATTAAATATAATAGAATCCAAACTACATGAATTATATCATTATAATTTGGATATTTTCTTATATATATATATATATATATATATATATATATATAATTTTAATTGATTAAATAATAAATAATCAGCAAAATAATGTTAATTTTTTATTTATTTTGAACACCTCTTATACACTTAGTATAGATTAAAAAAGGTTTACAAAATGATCCAATTAAGTCCTTGTAGTTATGAAAATGATCCAATTAAGTCTTTTTCGCTTAGATTGACGTTAACAGCATGTTCGTACATGTTATGTGTCAGTTTGTAGTATTTTCACATGTTAATGTTAGTGCGAGTGTCACATATTAGTGTGAGTACCATGTGTTAGTGTCATTGTCACATGAGAATATCTTGTATTCAATTTAGTCATTGCATATAAAATGTTGACTCAATTGAATCCTTATATTTTAAAATTTGACTTAATTGAGTACCAATTTTATTTTTCAATTTAAATTAAAAAATACATATTTTAAAAAATGAAAATGTAAAGTAACATTTGTGGGTTTTAAATTTTAATATTTTTAATATGTGAAGTGTCACTTTAAATTTACATATTAATATTTAAAAAAAATTATAAGTTTAAAATAGGGATTTTTTTATTGAAATTTAAAATGTAAAAAATATAATTAATTTGAATATTTAGATGGAGTGATTTGATGTATAAATTTTGAAAATTTATTTTAACATGTATATATAAGTTGCTATTAAGCTTAATTACTAATTTGGTCTCACTTTGGAAAGAGACAAAGATTCTACATTTAAAAATAAAAAAGATTGGGACTCAATTGAGTCAAAATTTCAAATACATAGACTAAATTATACTCAACAAATTTCTAAATATGTTCAACCCACTCTTAATAAGTTATGCTATCTTATTAATTCTAAAATTTTAGAATTAAATTAGAACAATTAATCGAGTGACTAATAAATAATGTAAATTAAACAAACGAATTTACTAGCAAATCATGTCCATAATTTTTGTATGTTGCATGACTCTTTTTAAAACTTTAAAACCCAATTAATAAGTTATGTTATCTTATTAATTCTAAAACTTTAAAATTAAATTAGAATAATTAATCGAGTGATTAATAAAATGTAAATTAAACAAGCGATTTTTCTAGCAAATCATATCCATAAATTTTCTATTTGAATGCCACCAAACCATATTCCCTTTAGGGTTAAGGGTTTAACTATGTGTACTTTCTTATATAGCTTTAGTAAATATATAAGTATAGGAAAATGATATAGTAATATCCATTTTTTGACAACTTCTCTCACAACATGACATGTCATATGTTTTTCAATTTTCACGTTGGTTTTTTTAGAAGAAAGCAGGTGGAGAAAAAGTAAAAAGCGGGAGTGGAAATTGGAGGAGAAACATTGTAGTGTGGGTTTACCCATTGGACGAAAGCTTCGACAGTTCGACGTTCGGATCCATTGGGGTGGAAAGGAGAGATTTTTATTGTTGCTTGTAGTGTCGTCATCATTGTAGTGGCGTAAATTTTTGGGTTTCGTCTTTAGGGTGAAATCTAATTGAGGCCACTTCTTTGAAAGATGCGCGGTGGTAAGTTGTATTTATTTTTGCATATTGCTTGTGATTAATTTTTGTGTAAAAAGCAAGAACGAAGATGGGTTTTTGTTTTGCATATTGCTTGTGATTACCAAACTCTATCAGATGCACTAAAGAGGGCAGTCATCCGAAACCTCGTCGTGCAAGCCACGATCTCGCACACTCCACTGGACTTCCTAAACCACCAGGCTACAACCTAGAGTGGCCATGTGTTACCCCAATATAAGATGCACTCGTAACTGGGGCCCCAGCCAAAGCATCACATCATAAACATCACCTAAAGCTGTGTAGAAATCCTTCCTTGCACACCAACTCTACACCAGAACCGCCTGGCGCGCCTCTCGCGTCGCTAGGTGGAACCTGGTCCTAGACCGCCTGGCGGGCATCTCACACCGCCAGACGCCAAGCATCTCCTAGAAGCCTCACTGCTTCGTCACCGCCTCGCGTAGATAGTGGCCACTGCCACTATTTTGGAACTCTATCGCCTGGCGGCTCACCCCGCGCCGCTAGGTGTTATACCAATAGCACAATGCTATTGGTTTTTGGCACTTTCCGCAGGTCTTAAGAGACCCCAACATGCAATGCATCATTCACATATCAATCATAGTATTCAAGACATAACACCATAACCAAAACTCAATATATACAAATAACTCATGCCCAATCAAGTCTTATTATGCCCTAACATGCCTTACTTTATTCACTACTGGAACAAGCCACAAAATTGTCAATATGGTACCCACCATTTTCCACAACACAGTTATACAGTTTACAGTACCATATCCTAATTACAGCTACACACCCAAATCATGCCAATTTGATTTTATCATGCACACATACTCTTCATCAATTATTACCTTAAACCTGCCATATACACTCAATATACTCAAGTCCTATAATTGTATAGTTTAATATTCATATAACTCAATCTCACGCTTATTACCCAATTAATATACAATCTGAATTATAGCTTATCACATACAGCCAAACGTTTCAAGACAACTACTACCCCACATCACACATCACAACTTTTACTTATTTTAACCTCCTTTAGTCCTTATTATGTCATATGCTTCTACTTGCTCAATTTTAATCATATACTTATGAATTGACCAGTCCAACACCCAATAACACACATCACAATTGAACCTCGAGACATCCTGCTGCACTGAGGTGTCGCCTGGCGGCAATCCAGAATCTGTCAGGCGGTGCTTAGCAATCTGGTCCTGAGAGATCACTCGTGCACTCTTCGTGACCCCTTAAACACCCCCAACCATAGTATTCACCTTTACATAAATAATTTAACTCGCACACATCATACATGTTCATGCTTGGTTCATATATAATCATCTTTTCTATATCATCGACGCATCAATCATTGATAGAACTAGTGCTCATTCATCCCCATCCCAACAAGAACCCTAATTTCCCAAATTCATTTTGAATTCCATGCAATCTCCACCAAATAATAACTGCAATCCATAATGCATCATGCTAGTTATATACATACAAATATGAATCCCATATAAGCATTCTGACACCATTGTCCAACCAAACAAAAACAAAAACATTGACAATGCCACATAACTCGCCTGGCAGATCACCCTTAACCGCCAGGCGGTTCACAAAGAAACCCAGAAAACTGGGCTGCAACCACAAGCGTTGCCTGGCGGCAGCTCATGCGTCACCAGGCGGTTTCTGGAAAAACCCAGAAACGTGAAAAAAAGTTCGAGAATAACAGAGTTCATGCATTCCAATAATTTCATATAATACCTATCCATACGAGAAAAGTTAAAAACACTAAGTAGGAACTCCCCTAACCTGGATTTCCTTGCCAAATTTGAGAATTCCTACAATCCAAATCCTTAGCAATGAGCCTCTCCTTCAATCTCCTTCCCAGCTTGATACCAATCTCTCCTCACTCTCTGTTTTCAGTGCTATAGGTGTGCTTGTGCAAAAAGGTTGCTCTACCTCTCTAATTTCTCTATTATTTCCCTTCCAAAACCTTACTTTAATGGCCATTAAGAGAAAAACGAGAATTACATTAATCTTGTGATTAATGGTTAATCAATGGTCATTCAAAATGGTTTTCTACTCCTTCCAACTGCCTTCTTAGATGGCTAGGGTTTCTCTACCCTTTCCCATTCATGCCAAAAATTGATTTTAGCAAAAAGAAGTCATTTCTCTTAGGCCAAGGTTCGAACCCATAACCTTCCAGAATTCTCTTCCTCAACCTTGGTCCCCATGGAACACACACCCTATTCTTGAAACGAAGAAGGCCATCTACCCCCATCTTATAATCCTTACCTTTTTTGTACCCAACCACCCCATGATCTGTTGTAACTCGTGGTCCTTTCCTTGTTCCACTCTGATCTCATCAAGAAACTTGTTAGTAACCTTCAACATACCACATCATATATGATCAAAATTTATTTGCAGTTCTAGGTTCATATCTCTGAGCTTCTCTATCAACTCCAATTCCCTCACCATCATGGAGGACATATGTACTCGTTTTCTACTCAAGGTATCTGCTACAATATTAGCTTTACCAGGATGGTATAAAAGCTCAAAGTCGTAGTCCTTGAGGTATTGCATCCACCATCTCTGCCGCATATTTAGCTCCTTCTGATCAAACAAGTACTTTAGACTCTTATGATCACTGAAGACTTGAAATTGAGAGCCATACAGATAATGACACCATGTTTTTAAAGCAAAGACAATTGCGGCTAGTTCCAGGTCGTGAGTGGGATAATTTTCCTCGTGCACCTTCAACTGTCGAGATGCATAGGCTATAAGTCTTTTCTCTTGCATCAGCACACAACCCAGACCTTGATATGAAGCATCACAGTGCACTTCAAATATCTTAGTTGTATCTAGAATTGCCAAGACTAGAGCTATGGTGAGCCTTCTCTTAATATCCTCAAAACACGCCTCACAACTATCGGTTCAGGAGAAAGGTTTATCTTTACGAGTGAGTTGTGTCATGGGACTCACCAACTTAGAGAATCCCTCCACGAACCTCCTATAATAACCCGCCAATCCTAAGAAACTCTTGACTTCTGACACTGTCTACGGTCCCTCCCACTTCATTACCGTATCAACCTTCACTGAGTCTACTACAATACCCTACGCTGAGATCACATGACCAAGAAACTGAACTTCTTCTATCCAAAACTCACATTTAAACAATTTTCCGTATAACTGATGCTCTTTGAGTACTTCTAACACAACCCTCAGGTGTCCAGCATGTTCCTCCCAATTCTTGGAGTAAATAAGAATGTCGTCAATAAATATCACGATAAACTTATCTAACCACGGTTGGAAGATTCTATTCATGTAGGCCATGAATATCGTTGGGGCATTGGTCACTCTAAATGACATCACCACATATTCATAGTGACCATATCGAGACCTGAATGCAGTCTTCTGAACAACCTCCAGTTTCACTAGGATCTGGTGATACCAAGACCGTAGATCAATTTTTGAAAATACCCCTACTCCTCTCAACTAGTCTAACAAGTCGTCGATTTTGGGCAGTGGATACTTATTCTTTATCGTCAACTTATTTAGTTGACGAAATCCACATAGAGTTTAGAACTCCCATCCTTCTTCTTGACTAGTAGCACCAGAGCTTTCCACGGTAACGCACTAGGTCGAATGAACTTCTTCTCTAGCAGATCTTCAATCTACTTTTTTAGCTTAGCCAACTATGTCAGTGCCATTCTATATGGGGCCATCGACACTAGCCTCGCTCCAGGGACAAGATCAATGGCGAAGTCAACATCTCTACTTGGCAGTAATCCAGGAACTTCATCTGGAAACACGTCAGAGTATTCATCCACTACCGGTATACTTCTGATCAAGTCAATTGTACTCTTCTTCTCTGACTGCACCATTATCATAAAGCATGAAGCTCCATCGGCCTCTTCTTTTAAAGCCTCACGAGTAGAGATCAGTGTCAGCCCGTCGGCCTCTAGAAATAGTATGTTGCACCGTCTACAATCAATTATGACGTGATTGTTTGATTGCCAGTCCATCCCGAGTATCACGTCCAATCCCTCTAATGGCAAGCAAATAAGGTTCACTTTGAACCTGCGTCTTGCCACGTTTATAGAGCATCTAGCACAAATCGAGTTGGTCGAGACTTGCCCAGATGCAGGTGTTGAGATTGTCAGTTCGCACACCAAGTGACGAGCGACAAGTCCAAGTTTACTCACACATTCCTCAGAGATGAATGAGTGAGTAGCTCCTGAGTCAAACAACACCAAAACACTATGGTCAAATAATAAGCACCAGTCAAGTATAAGGTTACCTGACTGAGTGGCCTCAGTACTGGTCAATGCAAACACCCTCCTAGCAGCTTGAGGTCGATCAACTATCACCTTCTGCTATTTTTGCTACGGTGGTGTTTCTTTGGTTGCCTTTTTATTGGGATATTGCCTCACATAATGCCCCATCTGCTCACATTTGTAACACTTCACATGTTCAGTGCTACCTCCTAAACTGCCTACGGCTCTAGTGCAGTTCATGCGAAGATGTACACCCTCACAGTTATAGCATCGCAACCCTAGAGAGGACGGTTGTTGCCTGCTATATGGTGTCTTCTACTGCTTAGCCTCCAAGGTACCCTTATACGTCCTTGCAATCCGGCTAGGCCTTGTCTCTAACTCCTCCACGGTTCTGGCCTACTCTACCAGGAGGGGAAACTCTCTGATCCGCAATGGCATAATAAATCTGCATAGCTCATGCTTCAAGCCTCCCTCAAACTTTCGGCATCGCCACTCCTCCGTAATCTCCTGCGAGTAGAACCTCGCCAAATACTCAAAGCGATCCACATATCCCTGCACAGATCGGTTACCCTGTCGTAGAGTAAGGAACTCTGCCTCTACAGCATGTTTCGCCGAGTCTAGAAAATACTTCTCCAGGAATCTCGTCCTGAAGTTCACCCAGTTCACCTCTTCCTATCGGGTGTGCATCTGCTGCTGCATTCCAGTCCACCAATACTCTGCATCGCCCACCAGCAAGAAAGTGGCAAACGTTAGCTGTTGTGCCTCAGTACACGCTAGCACCCTGAATATTTTCTCACACTCTCGAAGCCAAGGATCGGCCTCGTTTGGAGTAGCTTTGCACTACAAGAAAAACGGTAATTATCGACGGTCATAATCCGTCGATAATACCACAATTTCGTCGGTAATGATGTTTTACCGACAGATTTTCGACGGCAAGAAATCCGTCCGTAACAGATGACTTCAGTGCTCTGGGACCAACATCAGTGCTCTGGACCAACGACGTGGGAAGACCAAACACAATCTCATATAAATCAAAGAACCATGTCAGAACAAGTAGCACAGATCAGCATTGCAAAAACCAGAACGAATTAAACTCACCAAAACGACAGTGAGGGTCCGAGAACGCGATGGTCAGCGAGAATGCAGAGACGTTGTGCTTCCTCCACCAACGACGAACTTCTGTCGTGAACCCAGACCCACGATGGAAGCGATGAGGTGACGACACTAGAGAGGTCAAGGCAGCGACGCGGTGACGGCAATGACACGGTGACTGCAGCGTCACGGTGACAGCAGCAGCGAGGTGATCAACAACGACGAGGTTTCTAATTGGCATTTTGGGGGAATAACAGCGGTGGTTGCACGGTGGATGGCAACGACAACCTCAACGCACTGGCAAGGTGAAATGCGGCAAGGTGGCCCGTGATGTTGGATTGATTCAGCGGCAGGGTGGCGTTCGCGTTCGAGTTCAGTGTCGCGTTTTGGTGGTGAAATGAAATTGGGGGAGGAAGAAAGTGAAGTTGGGTTCTGATATTAGGTTTTTATTTACCGAAGGATTAAATCCGTTGGTAATGGCAAACTATTTGTCGGTAAATGATAGTCTAATTTAACATGGACATTACCGACAGATTATTCCGTCGGTCCGTGCTTGTCCATTCTTTCCTCGACATTATCGACAGACATATCTGTCAGTAATGTTGTCAAGTCATTGTCAATCGCTAAATCTGTCGGTATTGATAATTTACCGACGGATCTAGATCTGTCGAAACGTTTTCGTCGATAATTCGTATATTTCTAGTAGTGTTGCCGCTGAACTTAGACAGCTTGTGCTTCAAAACATCTTCTATAGTGACCGGTCTAGTGGGCAACATCATGGCTCTTGGTTATGCCACCACAAGGTACATGGCATCAACCATCCTATGGATTGCTTGTGCAATCTCATCAGTACCGGCATTGTTTCTTCTCCTTCTATTCGCCATAGCCTGAATACACCACATTTTTAACTGGTAAATCACACAATTTAACTTCAATAGCACAACAAGTTAAAACAACACATATACATATCACGTGACAGGCTCACTCCCCAAAGATCCCATGAAATCATTGAAATCATGGCTCTGATACCAAATGTAATGTCCTAGCCGGAAATTACTTATTTAAAAAAAACTAAATATAATAAAACAACCTCATTTATTAATTACTCCTTTTCCAAAACACGAGAAATTAAAATCCAAAGCCAACGCGCCAATAATAAATAAATCACAGCGTTCAATAATTACAATTATAACTATTTCTCAAACCATTACAAAATAGTTATTATTAGCTACCATGATTTTAGCTGCCAAAGAAATTGGTCACTAAAAATTAACTATCTAGGTTTTGATAGGTTATGGAATCTCTTCCTTCTCAATTTGATGTGTTGAAGACTTCTTACAACACTCAGGAGGAGGAATGGACAATTGATGTGATGATAGTTATTATTTCTCAAAAGGAAGCATCGATTAAAAAGACCAAGTCTCATAATGTGCAGTTCACAACTACTACTTTTGGCACTGAACCTGTGAAAAAGGGATTCAAAGGAAAATCTCGTTATGAAAAGGGGAACATAGGGAAAGCATCAGTGGTTTTGGAGCCTAAGAAGAATTATTTCAAGGGGAATTGTGTCTATTGTAAGAAATTTGGGCACAAACTAGCTGACTGTTATTTTCGTAAAAAGAAGAATGTTGATAAGGAAGGTATATTCTTATATGCTCTAGCTTGTTTTGAATCTAATGTTATTGATGTTCCTCCCAACTCTTGGTGGTTAGACTCAGGTGCCACTATTCATGTTGTGAATTCTTTACAAGGGTTCACATGCCTGAGAAAACTAAGTGATGTCAAGTCCAAGATTATCATGGGAGATGGTGCTATAGCATCAGTTGAAGACATATGAGTAGTTTCTTTAAATTTACCTTTTGGACATGTTTTGTTGTTGAAAGACGTTGTTTATGCACCTTCTATGAGAAGGAATTTGATTTCAGTTTTAGGTTTGGATAAATGTGGCTACACTTTTGAATTTGGCAATGGTAAACTTGTTTATTTCAATTCAATTATTGTTGGCTTAGGAGTTTTATATGATGGGCTTTACATGCTGAATCTAAATGACATTTCTGTTAATTTTGTTATTGGATATAAGAGTAATAAAGTTGATGAAAATTCCCCTATGTTGTGGCATAGACGTCTAGGACATATTTCTAGACCTTGGATTGAGAGGTTGATTAACAAGGGTATTCTGCATGATCTAAATTTTTCTAATTTTGATACTTGTGTTGATTGTGTTAAGGGCAAGCTTACTGCAAAAGTAAGAAATATAGGAGCAAACAGGAATGACAATGTGTTAGAGCTTATTCATACTGATATATGTGGACCTATCACACCCACCTCCATGGGGGGATATAGGTACTTTATCACGTTTATAGACGATTATTCCCGATTTGGATGGATAGATCTCCTACAGGAAAAATCAAGTTCCTTGGATGCTTTTAAGTTTTCAAAGCTGCTATTGAGTTGAAAACAGGAAAGAAGATAAAATGTGTAAGGTTTGACAAAGGTGGAGAGTATTATGGCAGATATCACTAGTGCAGAATTGCATTTTTACCTCGCCTTATAGGCCTCGGTTGGCAAGGAACCGAAGCATATAATGGCGCAGTGGCATTTTTGCAATTCCAGGCAACTTTTATGCCTCGGTTCAAGTAAAACCCGAAGCCAAAAGGCGTTATAGGCTTCGGTTCAAAAAAAAAACTGGTGCCAAAAGGAGTTATAGGCTTCAGTTAAACAGACTCGAAGCCAAAAAGATTGCCAGAAATTTCAAAAATGGCATTGTCGTTGTGTCTTATAGGCTTCGGTTTAAAAAAAACTGGTGCCAAAAGGAGTTATAGGCTTCGGTTAAACAGACCCGAAACCGAAAAGGTTGCCAAAAATTTCAAAAATGCCATTGTCGTTGCTTCTTTGGCCTCGGGTGTTAGGGAATCGGGGCCAAATAGCACTAAATGCCTCGGTTATCAATTAAACCGAGGCCATATAGTTTAATTAGGGCTCAAAAACGCGAACCCCTTTCTTCCTCGTGCGCGCTGTCTCCTTCATTTCTCTCTGTAACTTCCGGTGACTCCACCGCGAGCTCCCCTTCTTGTGCTGCCACGGTTGTGCTGCCCGTGTCGTCGTCTGCTGTCTCCTCCTTCCTCTCTGCAACTTCAGGCGACACCACCACGTGAGCCCCCTTGTTGTGCTGCCACCGTTGTGCTGCCGTCGTCGCGTCTCGCCTCCGGCCACGCTACTCTGGCCAGTCGTCCCTCTCTCTCTCTACAACTATTCTGGCGTCCCTCCACCACCACGCGAGACCCTCTTCTTCTTCCACCAACGTTAGGCTGCCACCAAACTTTCGCACCTCCAGCCATGCTTCTCCAGCCACCGTCGCTGCACTCTTTTTCCTGCACCTCCATTTCGTGCACGAACATTTTCCTTTTTTCCTGCACCTTTTTTCCTGCACCTCCAACGCATTTTTGTTTGGTTTTCCGTTTTGTATATGTTAATTTTCAATTTTAGTTATGTAAGTGTTAATTTGCATTGAGATTGAAATTGCTTGGAGTGTTTTGATTAATTTTGTGAGAGGATTGAGTCTCAATTTAAGAGCATTGTGTCTTCAAATGTAGAGCATTAAGTCTGAATTTAAGAGAATTGTAAGAACACTACAATTAAATAGGTAATATATGATGTTAAGAAAATTGTTGTTTTTGCTTTTATTTTTTACTTATGACTTTCTCTTGTATTTTTTGTTATCTCTTGTAGCTCTCTAACGCGTTGAATTGCATCATCTTCCATTGTCATCTGCTTTTTACGCACTCCCAGGTTCCTAATTCTAATATTTTCCTATGATGCCAATATGTTGTTTGCTTTATATATTTGATTAATTATTTGTTAAAATATGTTGTTTGCTTTTCTTATATGTGAGTTAGCCTTAGTTTCCGTTTGAGATTCAATACGAAAATTATGTATTGTCCCGAGTTTTCATTTTGAAAAAACTACATTTTTTTTAAATTAGATATAAAGGGATACAATACTAATAATTTAAATGTATTGAATCTTGAATTGTCTGATTGGACAATTTAAGAAGATTAATCACTTTCTAGTAATTTATTATTGCATATATATATATATATATATATATATATATATATATATTTTAAAATACATATCTTAAAATTCATGAATATTTGTCAATTGTGTTTTGTATTGATCTTCGGGTGCATATTTGATTGTGGTTTATAATCACTTTCATTTCGTGTATCTTGAAGGCCAATGTGAAATACTGGCAAAATTTCGTGAAATTTAAGATATGTATTTTAAAAGTATTATGTACCAATAAAATAAAGAAAGTGAATCTCTTAAATGGGATAGGGTCACACCTTGATTACGACGTGAGCATTGATTCAAAGATTACTGAAATTGTTCACGCAATTTCAATATGGATCGAGATTGGATTAATTTACCACGTATCAGCACTGAGTATGAGAATAGAGTAGAAGAATTTATAAAATTTGCACAACGTTATGAGGGGAGAAGTGATGATGAGGTGAAGTTCAGATGTCCTTGTGTCAACTGTTTGAATGGAAGAAAATTGAATGCAACTCAAGTAAGGGAACATCTTATTTGTAATGGTTTCCTTAGAAGTTATACAATATGGACATGGCACGGCGAATTAATACACATTCCAACTGTTTCTCGAATTGAATATCTAGATGATTCCTCCATGAAAGAGCGACGGGAAGTGCGAGGGGAAGAGCGACGGGAAGAGCGATGTGAAGAGCGAGTAGAAGAAGACAATATGGAGGACATGATACGGGATGTTGGCGCAGAAGCTTTTGCACAAGCGCATGTGTATGAGACGATATTTGCTGATGCAGAAACTTCGTTTAAGACTTGTGAATTTGAAAGCAACCAATGGTTGGACAGATAAAAGCTTCACAGAATTGCTTGTGCTCTTGAATGAAATGCTTCCCGAAGGAAATACTCTACCCACTCAAAACTATGACGCCAAGAAAATTCTTTGTCCGATGGGTATGGAGTATAAAAGGATACACGCATGTCCTAATGATTGCATATTATACAGAAAAGAATTTGAAGATTTGAAAAAATGTCCAAAGTGTAGGTCATCACGGTACAAGCAGAAAAGAAACAGTGAAGATAATGGTCAAATAGAGAAGGAAGGATCTGCTTTGAAAGTAGTATAGTACCTTCCAAACGTGCCAAGACTTAAGCGTTTGTTTGCAATTCTAAAGATGCTAAAAACCTTAGATGGCATGCAACTGAGAGAAGATGTGACGGACTCCTTCGTCATCCAGCTGATTCAATGCAATGGAAAAATATTTATCAGGAATTTCCCAAGTTCGGTGAAGAATGTAGAAATATTCGTTTTTGCTTAGCTATCGATGGAATGAATCCATTTGGTAATTTAAGTACAAACCATAGTTGTTGGCCCGTTATATTATTGATTTACAACTTATCTCCTGGACTCTGCATGAAGAGAAAATACATGATGTTGTCTATGATGATATTTGGTCCAAAGCAGCCTGGAAATGACATAGATGTATATCTCAATCCTCTAGTTGAAGACTTGAAGTTGTTATGGGTTGATGGTGTTGAAGTATTTGATGTTGTTGCTTCTGAAACTTTCATGATGCATGCAATGTTATTTTGCACCATTAATGACTTTCCAGCTTATGGTAATTTGTCAGGGTACAGTGTTAAGATTCATAAAGCATGTCATATATGTGAAGAAAACGCATCATCTCATCAGTTGAAAAATGGAAGGAAGACCGTGTATCTGTGCCATCGAAGGTTTTTACAAGCTAATCATCCTTATCGAAGGTTAAAGAAAGCATTCAATGGACATCAAGAGAATGACAAAGCACCAACTCCATTAACTGGCATTCAAATTCATGAAAAAGTTAATAAAGTACATCATGTATTTGGTAAAACGTCAAAGAAGTCATCTGCATCGAGCCCTTGGAAGAAAAAGTCAATATTCTTTGACCTTCCATACTGGTCGAAGTTAGAAGTTAGGCATTGCATAGATGTCATGCATGTAGAGAAGAATGTATGTGATAGCTTGATTGGTACACTACTTAACATTCAGGGAAAGACAAAAGATGGAGTAAATGCTCGTTTGGATTTGGTTGAAATGAAGATCCGAGAAGACTTGGCACCAAGGGAGGTTGGTAGGCGTACTTATTTGCCCCCTGCATGCTACACTATGTCCAGACAAGAGCAGATAAGTTTTCACTTATGTTTAAAGAGTGTCAAGGTACCTCAAGGATACTCTTCAAATATTCAGAGTTTAGTGTCCATGCAAGACTTGAAGCTTGTTGGCCTAAAGTCTCACGATTGCCACATCTTAATGCAACAATTTTACCTGTAGCTATTCGTGGAATTTTACCCAAAAATGTTAGACAAACTATAACGCGTTTGTGTGCATTCTTCTCTTCAATTTGTAGCAAAGTCATTGATCCCTTAAAGTTAGATGAACTTCAAGCCGAAATTGTTATCATCTTGTGTCAGCTAGAGATGTTTTTCCCTCCATCATTTTTTGACATCATGGTACATTTACTTGTTCATCTGGTGAGAGAAATCAAATTTTGTGGACCAGTATACTTAAGATGGATGTATCCCATTGAACGTTACATGAAGATTTTGAAAGGGTATGTGAAAAAACAATATCGTCTAGAAGCTTCAATGATCGAAAGATATATTGCTGAAGAAAGTGTCGAGTTTTGTTCAGATTACATGGCAAAAGCAAAAATGATAGGAGTTCCTCATAGATCATGGTTGAACAGGTGTTCTATAAGTAACAGCATCCGAGGTGTGAGTGTGGTTACCAAAGATCGCGAAGAGTTGATGCAAGCACACCTATATATATTGAACAACACAAATGAGGTAATGCCTTACTTATCTGCACACAAAGTCATTGTGAAAGAGAACAATCCAAAACAATCAGAGAAATGGCATTTAATGGAGCATAATAGAACATTCATGCCTTGGTTTAAATCTAAGGTTTTGAAAGATTCGCAATGCTCTGAGACTTTGATGTGGTTAGCAAATGGGTTGAAATTTGATGTCATCTGTTGTACAGGTTATGAAATCAATAATTACACATTCTATACAAAGACTCTAGATGATAAAAGCACAATACAAAATAGTGGAGTCAGTCTTGAAGTTGAGTCGCTACAATTTTCTACATCTAAAGATCAAAATCCCGTAGTAGGATCAATGACATACTATGGTGTAATACAAGAGATATGGGAGGTTGATTATACCATGTTTACTATTCCATGTTCAAATGTAAGTGGATTGACAATAAGAGTGGTGTCAAAATAGATGAATCAGGAATGACTCTAGTGGATTTTTGAAAGGTGGGTTATCGAGACGAACCATTTATCATGGCACAACAAGCATCTCAGGTTTTCTATGTTAAAGATCCTGCGTCTGAACATTGGTTTGTCGCTCTTCATGGAAAAAAAACAGATTGATCGTAATGAAGAGAATATGAGTGATCTTAATATTGCTGTCACCCACCCATTTAGAACAACGATAAATGTTAATGAAATCCATCTAGTTGATGATGTACATGCAATTCGAGAAGATCACGATGAAGGAATATACATATGACCAATCAATAACTTTATGTATGAATTTTATGTTCTTGTTAAAATTTAGGTGTTTTGTTAAATAATGTTTTATATATTATTTTATATGTTGCTTATTAATGTTTTTTTATGTTTTCATTTCACAGATACATGGCTGAACATTATACTTCATCAGAGGATGAGCACCTACTAGGAGACCCACCAAAGGAGCCACTAGGTTGAGAGAGCTCTTAATTAGAAGAGCTAAAGGTCAGAAAACACATGTTGATATTAACGTCGACACTGGTGAGCCTAGTGGTCGTTCTGAGGACGTCTTCAAAAGCTATTTAGGAATGTTGACACGAGAGCGAATATCAATCCTTACGCCATCTTTTGATCATGTCACTGAAGTTGATCGGGAAATGATATGGCAAGATTTATTGGTAACTAATATTAATGTTATTAACATTATACTTTGATTTTGTTGATAATATGATAAATATTGTTGATGACATTTTCTATATTGCAGCTAACATTTGATATTCCAAATGTGACGACGCTTAAACAAAAATGTTTGTCATCGGTGGCTGATAAATTTCGTTGTTTTAATACCAAGTTGATGTCTAGGTATGTCTTTGGACATAAAAATAATGAAAATCCATTGTTGAAATACACTTGGATTGATGAAGACACGTGGCGTCAGTTTCTTGAGCTTCGGACATCTGAGGGATGACAGGTATGTTTATTTGAAATCATCAATAACACAATTGATAATTATGCAAAATTTTAACTAATTCATAAAGTAGGTTTTATATGTTACAGGTAAAGAGAAAAAAGGCTCAAAGCATAAGTGCTCAAAATAAAAACCCGCATATATTATCTCATGGTGGGTATAGAAAACTTGAAGAGAAGATAATGACAGAAAAGAAAAAATATAGGCCCCCACCTTCTGAGGGTGAAGATACTGAGCCTCCTTCACCACCATCACGTCATCAAAGGTGGAAGTTAGCCCGTTTACGCTCATCGGGCAACTACACTTCTGAATCTGCACGAGAAATCTCTGAGAAAATTGTAAGATACAATTCTTATCTAAATAGCTCGTTCATGTTTTATATTGTATTTTTTTATTATTTTTTTGTTACATTGTAGGATTCGTTGGTTGAGCAGACCTCCCAAGGAGGATTTATTCCAGAAGGTCGTCATGACATACTTGCTACTGCAATTGGACGACCTGAGCACCCTGGACGTGTGCGTGGTGCTGGATCAGGAGTCAACATACGCCAATTTTTGGTTCCTCCTCTCATCAGTCTTCATACAGTCATGGTGCTGATTATGAACAAAGAATGAAGGAAATGATCACGGCGCAGGTGAGAGAAGAACTTATGTGCCAATTTGAGCATTATGGCATTCGTTCATCAGTGGATCATCCGCCAGAACTAGACCCATTTGTGCCTCCCACGAGTTAATTTGTTTTCTATAAGTTATGAATTGAATAAATGATATTTAATAAAGTAATTGAATAACATTAATAAATCGTTGACTCTAACAGTAGAAGCAGAAAAGAGACTTGTTCAGCTCCACCCAGGGATGACATGGATGACACTCATCAATGTCAGCTATATATTTGGGATGGTACAGAGAAGACACTAGTGGCTCGTGGAAAAGTATTTGAGGCAGTCACAGTTCTTCATGGCATGGAGTTATCAGAGGATGAGGTTAAGGTCACGGTAGATGAGGTTCTCATGCTGTTTGCTTTAGTTCTGTGCCAACAGATGAGGTGTATATTGTGGCACAGGCATTCCAGTGTTTCCTCGCCTGGCCTAGAGATTTGGTTGTTACTGACCCCCCGGTACAGACTCTTAAACCCACAAATATACTACATTTTTAAGTTTACATGTTTCTTATATTCAAACTTAAATTATATTCCATTTTAACTGAAATTGCATCAATATAGGAAAAACCTCAATCAAAGAAGATTCTTCTCTCTTTGGACGATCCTCTTGGTGCATTGCTCCAACTTGCAGAAATCATAGCTGATAAGCCGATGCAGGTTCCTTGGGATGCTAAAATTTTTGGGAGAGATCTTGACATCCCACTTTACTTGCATTCCCAAGATGTCTTGGAGCTTGCACGGGGACAAGAGGAACTCAATATTACCATTATTTAGTTATGGATGATGTAAGTCTTTTAGTCATTATATATAATTATTTGATATATTTGTCTATTTACTTATATCAAACCAATTTTTGGTTTAGGTATCTGTCTGGTGTCATTGAAACTATGGGGTTGAATGATCTATATGGGTTTATAGACCCCCAACTCACTCATCAAGGCAACAAGTTTGATGACATCCAAGCATATGTGACCAAATGCTTTCAACACGGAAAAGAAATTTATTTTGTCCCTTATGTTGCTGGGTAAGTCATTTTTGTTAACTTATGAATATAATCAGTCATTTTAATGCATAACAATGAATTTAATTTCTTATCAGGCGTCATTGGCAGTTACTTGTGGTTTCCCTAAGGGAGAACCTTGCTGTGTGGTTTTGCTCTTTGCATCGCCCTCCCCCAACCATCTTAGACAAGTGATAGATTGGTGAGAACCTCAATGTAATTGTAACGTTGATATAATGTAGTGTAATAGACAAACCGACTCATATGAGTGCGGTTACTATATAATGCAATGGATGACAACCATTGTGCGTGCTCGTATTACAACAAATTGGGAAACAGTAATATATATTTGAATTAAAACGAATACTTTGCAATATTTCCTTTTATATACTAACTTAACTTAATTTATTATTTTGTAGACATTCAAGAGTCCTACCGCAATTCCCACAAAGTCCATAAAGTTTGGTAGGATAGCATGTGCCAAATATATAATTGAAATGTACAATATTATTGATTAGGACATGTATCTTGATTGTAAATGATTTGTAATTGTATTTTAAATGAATTTGAATTGTGGATGTGTTATAAAATATTCTATTTTGGTCTGGTCTATTCTGGTCTGTGCTGGGTGCTGAACAAAATTTGCAGGTTTAAATGTGAGAATAACACCAAAACAGAAACTGCATTAAAAAAACACCATATTAGGCCTCGGTTCATACCAGAACCGAGGTAAAAAGCACACATATGGTGTCGAGTGGAACCAAAACCGAGGCCAAAAGGGGATCGAATAATTAAAAATAAATTGCACATATGGCTTCGGGTGGAACCAAAACCGAAGCAGAAAGCTGGGCTCTATGGCCTCGGGTGCCTTTGAACCGAGGCAGAAGAAGGCTCTATGGCTTCGGTTCTCAACTGAGGCCAAAAGCTATCCACTTTTGGCCTCGCCCCAATATGCTTCGGTTCGAGAACCGATGCAGAATATTAAAAACAACCGTTGTCAAAGCCCCTTCCTGCACTGGTGTATGATGAGACTAGAAGAAATCCTGGACCTTTCGCTAGATTTCTTGATGAATGTGGTATTGAAGCTCAATATACTATGCCCGGTACTGCTCCGCAAAATCGAGTTGCAGAAAGGAGGAATCGTACTCTTTTAGAGATGATGAGATGTATGTTGAGTCATTCCTCTTTACCAAATTTCCTTTCTGGAGATGCTTTAAGGATTGATGTGTATATTCTTAATCAAGTACCTAGCAAGTCTGTTTCAAAGACTCCTTATGAACTCATGTTTGGGAAGAAGCCAAGTTTGAGACATTTCCATGTGTCGGGCTGTAAGGCGGAGGTGAGACCTTATAATCCTTAGTTATAAAAACTTGATCTTAAGATTGTTAGTGGATTCTTCATTGGTTATTGTGTGGGTTCTCATGGTAGCACGTTTTACTGTGCTTAAGACGACAAAAAAACATCTTTTTAACTATTATTTATTTATTTATATTATTTTCTATATTATACTAAAGAGATTTGAAATATAATTCTACAGTAACATATCACATAACTAAAATATTCACATATACATCTATTTGCAATACTGTATGCATCTTATATGCACACCATTTAGTACATCTTATATTTCCTACACCAGAAGAAGGAGGAGTGTTATTTATTTACAGTTTCCCCCTCATATACTGGCTTTCAAACAGGTGGAGGGAAAAGATTATGGATAGGGTTCACTTGGACTATTAGGGGTAAATAGAAGGTAACTCCGAAATGTCAGAGAGGAAAGTAATAATAGAGTTTCATGTTCCCTGAAATGTCACAGAATTATTCACTGCATTGGTTTGCAATGCATTCCCGGGAAAATAGCAACAATGTCGAGGAAGAAGAGATCAGACATGTTGGGAGCAACCATCTATGATAAGGTTATAAAATTTTGTTTTTCACACACAATCATCAAAGGGAAGTGAAACAAATATCACATAAAAAAAATATAACATATCATAATAAGATAAAATGAAATAAAAATTCTCCCAAATCCATAAAAATGGATTTTATCATACTTTATAAAGATATTGATTAATTTTGTAATGACTAGTCAAGATCAATGAGCTCATGGTCAACAAAGTAACTCAAGAACATCTCATCTTGAGTAATACTAACTCGTTTAAATCTCCAAGATCATACCTCTAACTACAATAATAAAATTTTTATTTATCATAAATTTTATTTCAATATTAAACCATATAATTATATAAATAAACAAATAGATAGGATCAATCAATAATTAAAATAAGTATAAATAAATAAAAAGGACCAATACGTAATTAAAGATAAATATAAATAAGTAAATGAGAGTAAATATAAATTGAATAAATAGGACTAGTGCACAACTGGAGATGAATAAATAAATAAATAAGAACGATAACTAAATATAAATTAGAATGAGGTTAGGGACACCTCACTTAAAGGTAAATATAGAAATAAAAATAATTATGAAGAGATAGGAAAAATAAGAGTCAAAAGATAATATGATAATTGTCTCCTCCCCTTACCTTAGTTATTGTGGAAAATGTTGTGGAAAATGCACCAAGGTGATATGTAATTTGTTTTTTTTTCCTTTGCTACTACGCTCTAACTCTCTTTTATCTTCTTCTCTTCTCTTTCTTTTCTTTTTTTCATTGCACCTTCACCCCTGTCTCTTCACCACTTCCTGCCTTTTCAATATCTTTTTTTTGGCTATTTATAGTGGTGGAGTCATGATGGCTATTAGTTTCCATTAAACTAAGCATTAATGGTATAGTTCCTCGTTAAGTTACTTGTAGATTATTTTTAGAAGATATTTTATCTTCTCATCACCTCACTAGTTTATCTTTGACATTATGTGTTTTGTTTATCATTTATTATTATTAAGTACATCATCCATACTGTTATAATTAATATAGTTATTCGTTAAGATTCCACCATTAATACTATTTATTATATATATATATATATTATAGTTATTTTATATTATTATTATTATTATTATTTTATTTAATGATTAACTAACCATGTATGTATCATAACGCATAGCCATTTATATATACACATGAAATTTTTATATTTTTATAATTAATAAAATTATTATAATTAATTAACCATTTTTTTATCCTATAAATTTTTATAATCTTTATATTTATATATCCATAGTTTATTCGATTAGATACAACATACATAGAAAATCCAATGTATTATAAATTTTTTTTAGGTGTTAGTATACTGAAAACATTGTGGTATAAATTTTGAGATGTTACATTTTCTTCCCCAGATGCAGAAATTTTGTCCTCAAAATTTATTTACTTATTATATATATATATATATATATATATATATATATATATATATATATATATATATATATATATATTGTTCCTACGAAGAAAAAATAAAAGATATTAGGGAACACAAATAATGTCTTACCTCAATCCTTAACCTCTCGAGCCGACTCCTTCTTGGCTTGTACATGTCATCTCCTAGCGTAGACGGTATGGACCCTTAGGGGGTTACCTGCGAAGAAGGCTCCTGTGATCAAGTCAGCAAAAAGTTCTTCAGAAGTCAAATCTAAGATTAGGGAATTAATGAAAGCGTACCCCTTAATTGCTGGGGTCCACGCGTATTTATAGAGTTATTAATTTTGTCTTGTCATCTTTATGGGTTGAGCTAATATTTGGATCCTAGATGGGCCTAGGCCTGGCCTAAGCCCTGCGTTAGCGTTTGTTGATACTAAGGACCATGTTTGCGACATTCTAAGTTTAGAGTCATCAACTTATTATGTATTGTCCTTTGCAGTAGGCGGCCTGGGCCGTTATATGGTTCTACTTGACTGGTTATCTGCGTACTAATTTTATTTGTGGGGTTGTGCCTAAGTGGTCTTGGTCGTGTAGTTACCTAGGTCCGCCTAGGTATAGTACACACACACACACACACACACACACACACACATATATATATATATATATATATATATATATATATATATTAAAATAAATAAGGGTAAAAGTCTCTTATTTTCTCTTCTAATTCCCATGTAATATCTCCATTAGCTTCATTCCATGTGACTTTCACTAAAGGGATTTGTCTGCCTCTTAACTCTTTGACCTTCTTGTCCATAATTTGTACGGGCATTGCGTCAAATGTAAGGTTATTCTTTAATGTATTGTATCAAGTCTTATCACATGAGTTGGATCATAAATATATTTTCTTAATTGAGACACATGAAAGACATTATGAAGGTTGGAAAGGAACGAGGGTAAACAAATTTTATAAGCAACAGGACCTATTTTTCTAAGAATTTGGTAAGGACCAATGAACCGGGGACTGAGTTTTTTTTATTTTATCACTCTACCAATTCCAGTGGTTAGTGTTACTTTCAAGAATACATGATCACCTTCTTGAAATTCAAGAGGTCGTCTTTCTTGTCAGCATAACGTTTTTGTCTACTTTGAGTTGCTTTCAATTTGTCCCTAATCATTTTGATTTTCTCTGTTGTTTGTTGAATCATGTCTTTTCTATGTTGTTTGTTGAATCATGTCAAGGCCTAATACTAAATTTTCACCGATCTCAAACCAACACAAAGGTGTTCTACATTTTCTCCCATATAATGCCTCATTGGGTGCCATACCTATGCTAGAATTGAAACTATTGTTATAGGTGAACTTAATCAAAGGCAAGCATTGATCCCAACTATCAAAATCTTCTAACACACAAGCTCTCAGTAAATCTTCCAAAGATTGGATTGTTCTCTTTGATTGTCCATTAGTTTGGGTATGATATGTTGAGCTAAGATGGAGTTTAGTCCCCAAGGCCTGATGTAAGCTTCCCCAAAACTTAGAAGTATATCTAGGATCCTTATCAGACAAAATACTTGTTGGAACTCCATGCAACCTCACAATTTCTCTTATGTACAATTCAGTCAATTTCTCCAATGAATACCTGATGTTAATGGGTAAGAAGTAAGGAGACTTTGTTAATGTATCCACGATAACCCATATAGAATCAAATTTTTGAATGGTTCGTGGCAAGCCAACTACAAAATCCATTGTTATACTATCCATTTCCATTCAGGTATATCTAAGGATTGTAGCACTCCTGCTGGCTTTTGGTGTTCTATTTTAGCTTTTTGACAAACTAGACATTTTGCTACATATTGTGCGACTTCCCTTTTCATTTTGGGCCAGCAATACGTTTTCTTGAGATCTTAATACATTTTTGTTGTGCTTGGATGCATGCTTAATTTGCTTTTATGTGCTTCCTCTATAATCATTTTCTTAATTTCGTCATTGTTGGGTACACGCATCCTATCCTTAAATCTCAAAGTTCCTATCCTATCTATGCCAAAATTCTCTCCATCTTTTTGTCCTATAATTTCATTTTCTTTTGAATGAATTCATCACTTTCTTGTGCCTCATGGATTTATTTTTGTAAATTGCTAATGATCTGAATGGAATTTAATTGCATTTTATCAAGGCTTAGGGTGATCGACAAATTCATGTCTCTAAATTTTTCTAACAATTTCATTTCATGAATCATTAGTGTGGAAATATGTAAAGATTTTCTGCTTAAAGCATCTGTCACTACATTTGCATTTCCTGGATGGTAATGTAATTCAAAATCATAATCTTTCAAAAATTCCATCCATCTCCTTTGTCTCATATTTAATTCCTTTTGGTCAAACAAGTATTTGAGACTCTTATGATCACTAAAAACTTCGAACTTACCACCCTAGACATAATGTCTCCATATCTTAAGTGCAAAAACAATGGCAGCTAGTTCTAAATCATGGGTTGGGTAATTTTTCTCATGTGTTCTTAATTGTCTAGAAGCATATGCCACTACCCTTCTATCTTGCATAAGAACACAACCTAATCCCATTTTGGAAGCATCACAAAATATAACAAAGTGTCTAGTAGGATCAGGTAATGCTAAAACAGAGAAATGGTTAATCTTTTCTCGAGTTCTTGAAAACTATTCTCACATTTTTTTATCCACAAAAAAGCTTGGTCCTTTTTGGTGAGTTGGGTTAAAGCCATAACTATTTTAGAAAATCCCTCAATGAATCTTCTATAATATCGTGCCAAACCGAGAAAACTACGAATCTTAGTCACTGTTTTTGGTGGTTCCCATTATAAAACTGCTTCTACTTTGGTCAGATCCACTAACGCTTATTGGAAGTCACATGTCCTAAGAATTTTACTTCCTCTAACCAGAATTCACACTTAGAAAATTTGGCATGCAATTTCTTTTCTTTCAAGATTTGCAAGACAATCTGAAGGTGTTCCTCATGTTCCTCAAGAGTCTTAGAATAAATAAGAATGTCATCTATAAAAACAACCACAAATTGATCTAAAAATGGATGGAAGATCTTATTCATATAATCCATAAATATTGCAGGAGCATTGGTCACACCAAAAGGCATCACTCGATATTCATAATGGTCATACCTAGTTCTGAAAGCAATTTTCTATATGTCTTCTGCTTTTACTCTAATTTGATGATATCCTGACCTTAAATCTATCTTAGAAAATACAGAGGCTCCTTGAAATTGGTCCATCAAGTCATCTATTCTAGGAAGAGGGTATTTATTCTTTATAGTAAATTTATTTAATTGACGGTAATCTACACATAACCTAAAATTTCCATCTTTCTTCTTAACTAGTAAAATCGGGGCTCCCCAAGGTGATGCACTAGGACGAATGAACTATTTTTCAAGTAACTCTTTCAATTGTTTCTTCAGCTCTGCTAATTCAGAGGGTGACATTGATATGGTGCTATAGATATTGGTCAAGTTTCAGGCATCAAATTTATTAAAAATTCAATTTCTCTGTTGGGTGGTAAACCAGGAATATCATTGGGAAAGACTTTAGGAAAATTTTGAACAATTGTTATACTTTTCAACTCAACTTCTTCTTTTATTTCCATGGAAGATAACAAGTACCCTTGAATTTCATTCATTAAAGGCTCACTTTTTGAATTGGTGGGTGATTTTAAAAGATTCTCAGAGTTTGGAAATATTACTAATTTCTCAACACAATTCAAAAGGACTTGATTGGAAGATAACCAGTCCATACCTAAGATTACATCTAATTGAGATAAAGATAGACATATTAAATTTACAAGGAATTTTCTATTCTCAATGAACAGTGGACAATCTAAACAAACTCTATCGGTAATTACAAAGTCATTTGTGGGAGTTGAAACAACCAAACTAGCTTTTAGAAAACAAGTCGACATATTAAGATGTTGAACACAATAATTAGAAATGAATAAGTGAGTTGCATGTGAGTCGTACAATACATTTAAAGTTTTTCCTTTAATAAAACACATACCTTGAATTCAATCATGGTTTTCAGCAACTTCAGCTCCAATCATGGTGTACACTCTTCATGTTGTGGTAGGTTTTGTCTTGGTTGCAGCTGGATTGAAATGTGGCTTCTGTTGTCCACACTCAAAGAATAGGTGACCAGGTTTCCCACACTTGAAACAGACTGGTCCCTTAAGATGACAATCTTTAGCATGATGATCTTGTCTACATTTAAAGCATTTGATATGATCATATACAGGTCTACTAGAATTTCCTGATGAAGATTGGTTGGATTGGGTCCTCCATTGTGGGCGATTATAAGGTTTTCCCTCATTGCGTTTATTTTTATTTGTCTGGGGTCCAACATATTTTGGTTTGTTATTTTGGTTGTTCTCAAAATCTTCCAAAAATCTACACTTGTGAATAAGTTAAACCTTACGATTCAGAGTTTCCTTCAAGTCTTTGATTTCCTAATAGAGTTGTAGCCATGTCTCTAATAACTTGTACTGCTTCAGTTAATTCATTGTTCTTTCTATTGTTCGCCACCTAGAATTGTATGAATTAGTACATTTAAAAAAAATCCTTATGATGAACACATTTCACAGATCTCGCATGGAAAGTTGCTCTGATACCATCTAATGAGACGACAAAAAAATTGTTTTTAATTATTATTTATTTATTTCTATTATTTTCTATATTATACTAAAAAGATTTGAAACATAATTTTACAATAACATATCACATAATTAAAATATTAACATATACATCTATTTACAATACTGTATGCATCTTATATCCAAACCATTTAGTACATCTTATATTTCCTACACTAGAAGAGGGAGGAGCGTTATTTATTTACAATTTCCCCCTCATATATTGGCTTTCAAACAGGTGGATGGAAAAGGTTATGGATAGGGTTCACTTGGACTGTTGGGGGTAAATAGAAGGTAAATCCGATTTGTCCTTCAATGACAATCGGCGCGTTAGGAGTAGAGAGGAAAGTAATAGTAGAGTTTCTTGTTCCCTGAAATGTCACATAATTATTCACTACATTGGTCTGCCATGCATTCATGGGAAAACAACCACAATGTCAGCAAAGAAGGGATCAAACATGTTAGGAGCAGCCATCTATGATAAGATTATAAAATTTTGTTTTTCACACACAATCATAAAATAGGGAAGTGAGAAAAATATCCCATAAAAAATATGCAACATATCATAATAAGATAAAATAAAATGAAAATTCTCCCAAATCCATAAAACTGAATTTTATCATACTTTATAAAGATATTGATTAATTTTGTAGTGACTGGTCAGGATAAATGAGCTCATGGCCAACAAAGTAACTCAAGAACATCTCATCTTGAGTAATACTAACTCGTTTAAATCCCCAAGGTCATACCTACAACTAAAATAATCAAATCTTTATTTATCATAAATTTTATTTCAATATTAAACCATAAATTATATAAATAAATAATAGATAGATCAATCAATAATTAAAATAAGTATAAAAAGGACCAATACGTAACTAGAGATAAATATAAATAAGTAAATGAGAGTAAATATAAATTAAATAAATAGGACCAGTGCACAACTAGAGATGAATATAAATAAATAAATAGGAACGAGGACTAAATATAAATTAGAATGAGGTTAGGGACACTTCACTTAAAGGTAAATATAGAAATAAAAATAATTATGAAGAGATAGGAAAAATAAAAGTCAAAAGATAGAATGATAAATGTCTTATCTCCTTACCTTAGTTATTATGGAAAATGTGGTGGAAAATGCACCAAGGTTATATGTAATTTGTTTTCTTTTTCCTTTGCTACTACGCTCTCACTCTCTTTTATCTTCTTCTCTTCTCTTTCTTCTTTTTTTTTCACTACACCTTCACTCCTGTCTCTTATCCATTTCCTGCCTTCCAACGTCTTTTTTTTTTTACTTTTTATAGTGGTGGAGTCATGATTGCTATTAGTTTCAATTAAACTAAGCATTAATGGTTTAGTTCCTCGTTAAGTTACTTATAGATTATTTTTAGAAGATATTTTATCTTCTCTACACCTCACTAGTTTATCTTTAACATCATGTGTTCTGTTTATCATTTATTATTATTATTATTATTTTGAATAATAATGGTTTAGATGTATCTAAGTGCATCATCCATATTGTTATATTTATTATAGTTATTCGTTAAGATTCCACCATTAATATTATTTATTATATATATATATATATATATATATATATATATATTATAGTTATTTTATATTATTATTATTTAATTTAATGATTAACTAACCCTATATATGTATCATAACGCATAGTCATTTATATATATACATGCAATTTTTATATTTTTATATTTTTATATTTAATAAAATTATTATAATTATTTAACCATTTTTTATCCTATAAATTTTTATAATCTTTATATTTAAATATTCATAGTTTATTCGATTAGATACAACATACATAAAAAAATGTATTATAAATTTTTTTTAGGTGTTAGTATACTGAAAACATTGTGGTATAAATTTTGAGATGTTACAATCCTTCTCACTCTATGCGGGTTATTAAGTCTAATCGTGCGGTATTCTTTGAGGATGTTTTGTATAGTGGGAGCAATACACCACGACCAATCATTCTTAGAGAAAACCATGTTGTTATTCTCGTGCCATCCATTTATCTTTCTATAGATAATGTAATTCCAATTGTCCGTGATGAAAATGAATTTGTTCCAGATATTATGGATGCCACATCACTTGTAGTAGATGAACAAGTTCATGATGATGTTGGTGAAGTTTCTTTGAGGAGATCTCAAAGAGTATGCATGTCTTCTATACTTGATGATTATCTTGTGCATCTTCAAGAGCATGAATATGATCTAAATAATGTTGATGATCCTACTACTTTTGAAGAGGCTATCTCTAGTTCTCATGGTAATGATTGGTTAAATGCTATGCATGATGAGTTAGCTTTTATGGCTCATAATGATGTTTGGAATCTTGTGGATTTGCCACTAGGTTGTAAACTAGTTGGGTGTAAATGGATCTTCAAGACTAAGCGTAGTCTAGATGGAAAAGTTGAGAAATATAAAGTCAGACTTGTAGCAAAAGGCTATACTTAGAGGGATGGCATTGATTATAAGGAGACTTTCTCACCAGTCTCTACTAAGGATTTTTTCGTGTTGTTATGGCTTTAGTATATCTTTTAACCTGATGGCTTTGCTAAACAAAAGGTAAGGAGCATTTGGTTTGCAGGTTGAAGAAGTCTATTTATGGACTAAGACAAGCTTCTAGGCAATGGTATTTGAAATTTGATTAAGTGGTCACTTCTTTTGACTTCAAGGAAAATGCCTCAGATCAATGCATTGACTTGAAGAAAAATGGGAGCCATTTCATCATTCTTGTCTTATATGTTGATGATATTCTTCTTGCTAGTAGCACTGTTGAACTTTTGACTGAGACAAAATTTATGTTAAATAGCCACTTTGATATGAAGGACTTTGGTGTTGCTTCTGGTGTTGCTTCTGGTGTTGATTCAGATATCTTGTGACAGGTCACGTGGCATTCTTGGATTGTCTTAAATAGGATACATTGATAAAGTCATTAAAAGGTTTAACATGCATTCTTGCTTCTTATATGCAACACCACAAATTCTCTAAATCTTAGTGTCCTCAAAATGATAATGATAAAGTTGAAATGAAAAAAATCCCATATGCTTCTGTTGTTGATAGTTTAATGTATGCTCAAGTTTGTACTCGTCTCGATATTGCTTTTGCTATTAATGCTTTAGGGAGATACTTGAGTGATCCAGGTTTGGATCATTGGAAAATTGTTAAAAAGGTCTTTAGATATTTGCAAGGAACTAAGGATCATATGTTGACCTTTAAGAAGTCTGATCAACTTCAGGTCATTGGTTATTCTGATTCTGATTTTGTTGGTTGCCCTGACGATTGATAATCTACATCCGGCTTTATTTTTATGATGGCAGGAGGAGCCATTTCTTGGAAGAGTGTTAAACAAACTCTTACAGCTACTTCCACTATGGAGGCAGAGTATGTTGCTTGTTATGAAGCTACTTTTTAAGCTGTGTGGCTTAAAAATTTGATTTCTGGCTTTCAAATTGTTGAAAGTATTTCTAGGCCACTTGTGATATATTGTGACAACACTGTTGCCGTCTATTTATCTCAAAACAACAAAAGTTCTACTCGCTCAAAGCATTTTGATATAAAATTTCTGTTTGTTAGAGAGAAAGTTTTGGATTATCAAACTCAGAATGTGTAACATCCCTAAGGAATATTACGAAAATTTAATAAATAAAATCCAAGATAAAATAAAGAACACATTTAATAAAACCATTTCCCAAAAAAATCACGGGAAATTTAAAACTTTAATATCACTGTCATAAACCAGGAGTCAATACTCATAAAACTGGAATAAAACTCAATGGCTCCTGAAATGATTACATAATTATCTCAAAACTAAAATATTACATATATATATATATATATATATACAAAAATCCCAAGCTAGCCCCCGCTCTGAGTCTATGCGTCTCCTGGCCCACCTGTCACATCATCTGCTCCCGGATAACAAGTTATCGATCATCGCCACACACACACAGATAGGGTGAGCTATGCACAATAAAGTATAAACAAATATATGAAATAAACATGTTTCCCAACCCAAAACAACCTAAGTACAAAACTCATAATTTCCAAATCACCCAACCATGACCTCATAGTCCTTCATGAGTCATACGCATGAACTAGGTCTTGGGACTTCCCTGTGCTCCCACGAAACTAACTCATTCGTGGTCCAACCCTATGAGCCTATCCCACTCATAGTCCTGCCCTACAACTCCTCGTCTGTAGTAAAACATCCAAGTCTCATACTTGGACCCTGACACGCACGCAATCACAATACTATGGACTCCTCGCCCAATAGTAGTCGACGGGAACATCACATTCCTTGCCCATCGTGCGCCCGACACATGCAATCACCATACTAAGGACTCCTCGCCCATTAGTAGCCGACGGGAACTCCACCAGTTTCATGCCCATCATGTGTCCAACCACTGAGCACATCCCAGACCCCTAATGGACTTAGTCCTCCAAGCCCACACACCACAACACATGCATATACTTCCTATACCTAGGATAAAGTAACCAAATCACACCCACAAGCAATTGCAACATGTCAAAATAACATAAACTAGCTTAAGCTAGGGACACTCGCCCAAGCTAAGCCCTCATTCTCGCTTGGGCTAGCTCCCTTCGCCTAAGCGAGCCTAAAACAGTAGCAACAACTCGTCATCTCGCTTAGGTGAGATCTTCCCGCATGGGCGAGCCACACATTCGCCCAAAACCACTCTAACACCTCGCCTAGACGAGTCTTCAACAAAACACACAAGAACACACTTCGAGAACTCACTTAGGCGAGCGCAATCTATTTTTACGGGGAATTCAAAAAGCTTTTTCTGTAACAAATATAAACGTTAGAATAATTTCAATTAACTGGATTCAACGACTCTTTTTTAAATACAAAAATATGAATATAAAATTGATATAGAATATAAGATTCAGTTATGAATTTAGGATATTTACATTCTATATTATGATATTTACATTCTATATTTAATAGATTCTAATAGAATTCTTTAAAATTATTTTATTGAATGTTTAGTGAGAGACCTTTTTCTGGACCCGCAAATAAAAATTTTTTCTGACCGCGACTTTTTTTCATTATATATTTGATTTTTTTTTTTTTATCTTTATATTTAATAGATTTCTTATAGATTCTTTTAAATTATTTTATTTTGTTTAGTGAGAGACCTTTTTTTCCTGGACCCTGCAATTTTTCCCAACCCTTTTTTTTTTTTTTTCTGGACCCGCAGACTTCCTCTCAGTTCAGCCCGCTTTGTGGGTTTTAATTCCTCTTCAATAGACTTTTCTTTACCCCTTCACATTCATACCACAACTATTAGTTAGTAAAAATAAAGCTTATTCTTTGCCCACCAAGGTTTGAACCCATGACCTTCCACTCCTAAGGCCAAAGCACAACCACTATACCAAATCACATTTGGTGATATACATAAATCAACATAAGTTTACAATACCGATCACATACTCATACATAACTTTAAAATCAATAATAAAACAACTACACATAATTGGCATACATAGGACTCGATTCCAAGTCCTCTCACACAATCAAAGTACTCTCAACCACATAAGCTAGCACTTTTCCATGTCACATTAAACAATAGTTAATGCCATAAAGGAGCTTTCTACCCGTATTTATTAATTAATTAAATATTTAATTAATTAATTTTCACGGGTCTTATAGATTGAGCATACTGCTACAGAAAATATGTTAGTAGACCCACTAACTAAAGGCTTATCTGTTGGAGTTTTTCAAAATCATGTAACTCATATGGGTGTGGTTAAGTCTTTTGATGTATTGGGTTAGTGGGAGTTTGAGATTTACACTTTATATTATTATGGTTTTCATTATATCTCTTTCTCTTTCTACATATAGAATTTATGAACCATTTTGGGATCACATATTTATTATGTTTGTTTTTATTTTATATATTATCCATTATTTAAGAAATCTAAGCATATGGTAAGTATCCCTATCGGATATTATCTTTGTGATTCATGTTTATATTTCTTAATTGGTATTTGTACTTATGTTGCAATTGATATAATTAATTTATTTATTAATGTTATCCAAGTGGGAGAATGTTATATTTTATATAATTTTATTATATAAAATTATTATTCTCTATTTTGTTATTATTATGGATTAGCATTAATCAATAAACTAAATTATTTTTTAATATTAATTATATTGCACATAATTTATTATTGTATGGGTAATATATAATTTTGGGTTTCTGATGAATGATCCGTGATGGGTTGGATTGTTTAGTAAACTATATGTGATGGGCTTGAATAATCAAATACTTATTTAAGAGGTCTCTGGTCTCTGCTGATAGGATATAAAACTGATATCTCATAGGCATTTTGAAGAGTAACAACGTAAAACACTCCTATGTTTAAGAATACCTATCAGAAAGAAAATATTAGCATCTCATATTACGTACTTCTATGGATGCTTCATTAATTTCATGTACACAATCCTTTTTAAACTTTTGTATGAATATATTATATTATCGTGTCTTATATTATTTTATTTCTATCATTTAATTGATAAGTAATTTCAAACCCAAATAAAATAAAAATCTCAATCGTTTCAAGATTTGAAAGGGTTTTTAGATTGAAATGTAGTGACTGATACTTAGAATTATTATAAGATTTATCTCAAAACAAACATTTTTCTTTTCTAAAAAGCATCCATATTTACAATCTCAATTAAATTAATTCATTATGATATCATTGAGTTTATCAAATTTGATCTTGGAATAAAAGTAAAATCGTGGATTGATTCAACCACCGAGTCTTCACAATTTGCTATATATAAACTATGTTCTTTACAAAATTGACGTACGATTGAACTCTTTATTTTTAAAATTCTTAATTTGGATTGTTCTGACATAATAATGAACTTCTCGTACCGACACAAACATTGCATTTGAGAATTCTTTCCAAATGAAAAAAAATGGTATTTTCAATATGGAAGTTATTTTATCTTTAAAACAAATATCTTTTGATTTTCGTTTCTTATGAAAAATAATTTTTTCACTATGGAAGTTATTCTATCTGACACTAAGCTATTTTTTCACTTAACCATGACTTAATGTCATTTTGGCATGATTCCCTAAAATAGGATAACGTTACATCAGAGTTCTTCAACTTACAGGTTCCTTCTTTCTTGAAAAAAAGCTAATTACAATTTAATAGTACTGATTATTATATTAAATATGAAATGTATATATTAGTATGAAATAATAAATAATAATTTTCTTTCAACCGATGCTCATCGGAGTGGACAAAATGCACCAATTTGAATTACCATAAAATTGAACCAAATCATATAAGTGTTATAAAAGAATTGAGTTAAATTGTATAATAATTTAAATAAATTGAATTTAATTAGGGCAGAGTGAACTAACTCAAATTGAACTACTCTACATTGTTAAATTGTATGAAGTATATATGGATGTTTGGTTTATTACAAGTAAACATTTCATTTTTTAATATCATAGCTTATAGTTTAATTTAATTTAAGTAATTCTATTTAAGAGTAATTCAATATTTAAGAGTAATCCTATAAATTTCACTCTCTCTTGGTATATAAACCCAATAAATTATTTTCATAAATTATTTGAAAAGGATTACAAAAATAAATTAAATAAAATCAAAATTTTAAACTGTTTTTAGTTTTAAAAGTTCTTTTAGATGGAAAGGTTGTGTGGAAGTGTAATAGAGCTGTAAATTGCATACGAATCATCACCATCAAACCAAAGTCCATAAGTTGCTTGCTTCAATTTCAATATAAGTGGCCACTTCCTTAAATCCTGTGAGGAAACACTATTGATTACAATAAAATTTATGTCTGGTGTATGTTACAGTTACAAACCTAATATTTTCCCAAAAAACTATTGATATTTACAATCTTAACTAAGTCACAGTTACATATCATTGGATGTATCAAGTAACATCTGATAGGAATCAAACCAAAGGTGTTTGATGACTGGTTGTTTTTAATAGCATCCATGCTTGTTTCACTCCCCATTTCTCTTAAGTTACTATTTCACTTTCAATCTCCTCAGTCACCAATCTGCAACCGCATCTTTCTCCAAATTCCATTCATGGGTTCCAACAAGATGGGAAAAATTGTGAATTCTACCACCAACTCTTCACCATCTGTTGCAGTCTCTGCTGTCCGCAAAAACCATGTATGATTCAATAGTCTTATGTCATTGTTCAGTGACTTGATGAATGAACCATTATTTTTGTTTCACAAAACAGAAATAATGAACGAAACCTGTACCTTAATTTGGCTTTGTTGGCTTGTAGGATTAAATAAAAATTGTAGTATTAGGCTTTCTCTGCTGCATTTTGCGATTACAGATCTGTTGTTTTTAATTTTCATGATTTGATAGCAGGTTGTGGCTGATCATGACATCGAGAATTGTATCATGTTTGGTAGTATTCCAGTGGTGCTGTCCAAAAAGAAAGCGAAGAAAGCGAAGAAGTTTTCACTTGGAGACAAACACCCTGAGCCAATAATATCTAATTCTAATGAGTCAATTTCCTCATCAAATGCCACCACTACTGCTTCTAAACCTAAAAAATTCAGCAGGAGAACTCGTGTTGATTTAGATTTAGAATCTGCCAACCCCAGTGGAGACAAATTTAGTGTACCAAAAGACTCAAAGTTATCGAAAACGTAGCCAAGTAGCATACCTCTTCTTTTCTTTGGAAGTCCCACATCGCACAGTTAACCGAAGATAAAGGACTTATAAGCCTTTGACTCACAAGAGGTATTGCCGAGCCAGGTCGTGGTGGCTTGTAACCCAAACGGGGGCGTTAAGGTGCTGGAACATAATATTAGACTGTGTGTGGTGTGGTCATTGACTGCTTTCTTCTACTTCAAACGAAGTCATGTCCCTAATAAGCAACCCATAAGGTGTAGGGGGAATTGAAGCAATTAGCAGCACTTGATCGCATCATCCAGGGTCTGAAATATATAGTGATTGATTTGATATTGAACCTTCACCTTTTTAATATTTGAATTGGGTTAAGCGAAGATGTGGAGAGTGGTCAGTTTCATCATTCATACATTGGATGAATTGGGAATGCTTTGTTGCAAGCTTATTGGATTAAAAGCAGAAGACCCCTTCCAGAAAATTTCTTCTCCGAGGCTGAAAAAGCAACCAGAAGAAAGGTTAGTTGCAGCGAGAATATAAAACTGGAAACAAAATTTTGAGAAAAATCTTATCCAAAAAATTTAAAACTAATATAAAACAAATGTAACAATTTATTTAATCACCAAAAAGTTTACTTTTATACATCATGTAAATTATTTTGGAATATAAAGGTTGATAGATTTAACAACATTTTCTTCTTAAATTTAATATGATTGAATCAGTATTTTTAAGTTTATATTTATTTCAAATAATCGATTAAAATAATCACCTTGTCGCTCAAATCTTTTATTTGCCCCGCCATCACCGTTAGAGACGTTGCCAACGAATGTCAATGCCACCATATTCTCCCCCTTCACAGGCAGACACAATTGCTTCCTAAACCCACAACCTCCATCACCTCCTTTTATTATTAGAGTAGCCATCGACGACAATCAATTGCCACAGTCGGTGCTTCATTGGAATGTTATTCTTGTTATAGCTTTGCTCTTTGATTTCTAATGATGCTGTGTTTGATTGGATATAAGGTGAATGAGATGAGGGAATGTGTAGTTACATGCTCTTTGGTTAGGCTATGGGGATGAGGAGAGATAGAAAAAGGGAGTTTAATCTACTTGTTTTGAGATAGGAGTAAAGCGGGTTTTTTTAAAGGAGAAAAAGTAGTTGTTTGTGTGTGATTATGTGTTGGTCGATTCATTCTGAATTGGAAATTGATTAAGGAAGAAGATGAAGTTAATTGCGGTTGAGAGTAGTGTGTTGATTTTATGGAAAGGAAGATAATGTAGAGAAAGTTTATGTGTGTTTTGTGTTGATGATGGGTGGTTTAGTGTTGAGAAAAGATGAATATGTAAAGATGGGTTTTTTTGTTTGAAGGAAGAAAATTGAGTGTGAAGTTGGATCACTGGAGAACATGAAGTGTGTTTTATGAAAATGAGAAGGAAGACACATGTCAGTGATAAAACAGGATACGTCAGAGGCCACCTCAAACGAAGTGTTCCACCCTCCTATGATGTTAACTATTTAAACGACGCTGCAAAATAGAACTAAATTGACAAAACTTGACAAAAATTGAAACTTGATTAAATAAGAAAAAATAGTACTAAATTGAACAAATTCATCAAAAATAGATACTAATTTACTATTAAGGCCTTTCTATAAATAATGTTCTTGTTAAAACTCGAGATACTAAGATTAGGGATGTCAACGGGGCGGATAAGGTACGGGTAGTAGTTCCCATGTACCCTACCCGCTGAAAAAAATATTTGTCTCATACCCGTACTCATATCCGTGTGGATATCCATTATGCGTAGGGATGGCAACGGGGCGGGGCGGGGACGGGTTTCACTATCCCATACCCATCCCCGCATAAAAAATTCATCCCCATCCCCATACCCAAACCCAACGGGTATCAAACTTTTTTCCCATCCCCATCCCCACCGGGTAACGGGTATAATCTCGTACCCATACCCGTACCCATGTTCTAACTACTTCAATATTAATTTTTATAAAAGAAAAAAAATTACGGTAAAGAAAACATAATATTATGAAATATTCAATATTAGGAGGATTTTCTTCGATGCCAAATACATTAAAATAAATTATAATTGTTTATATTTTATATTAGAATACCAAATAAAATTTCATGTGAACCAAAACATTTATTAAATTTGCAAACTACAACATTAATGAACTTAGTTGATAAAATTAAAAAATATTTCAAAAAAGTATAAAAGGAAAACAAATATTCAAATTAAAATATATTTTAAATGTTTGTTTACTTCAATTTTTTAAATTCTAATGAATCTCTTTTTTATACACTAATAAAAGTTATAATATATCACTTGATCAAAATGACACAAAGAACAAATATTCAAATTAAAATATATTTTAAATATTTGTTTACTTCAATTTTTTAAATTATAATGAATCTCTTTTTTATACACTAATAAAAAGTTATAATACATCACTTGATCAAAATAACACAAAAAACAAATAATAAACATAATAATAAAATTTTGACATAGATTTTGTATCTTTTGAACTTCAATATATGTTGCATAGTGACAAAAAAATATTCATAGAAATTACATTAAATTTTTATATTGTAGTAAATAAAAGTTATTTATACAATTAAAGTAAAAAAAATTACAGTATGATTAATAGTGAGTTATAAAATAACAAATAATTAGATAGAATATATCGAAATATTTTATTCTACATGATGAAAATAAACAATAAATAAAAATATTAAAAAACTAACAAATGTGTGTTTTAGAAATAATTTGAGAGACTATCGAAAGAAATCGCACAAAGGAAATCAAATGTATAATTAAGGTATGATAAAATGAAAAAAACCTTAGAGAACTAATTATTAAATTATGTTTGAAGTGGTTAAAAATAAATAGAAATATCATTAGTGACCAAAAAATTTATCATTAAATTACAAATAAATTAGTAATTAAATTGGTCACTAAATCAAGTACCGATTCGATCATTGAATCAGTCACTAATTTAGACAATAAATCAACTACTACCACCAATGACGAAAAATAGTGACTGATATGGGTTACTGACTAAATCAGTCACCATTTCATTTTTTCTTGTAGTGAATTATCATATACTATTCCTAAATATCATTATATATATATATATATATATATATATATATAATTTTAACCACTTCAAACAGAATTTAAAGTGAAACAATTACATTATGATATATTATTCTACATGATGAAAATAAAAACAATAAATAAAAATATTAAAAAACTAACAAATGTGTGTTTTAGAAATAATTTGAGAGACTATCGAAAAAAATCACACAAAGGAAATCAAATGTTAACTAAGGTATGATAAGACGAAAAATATCTCAGAGAACTAAGAAAACTTTTCAAATATCAACATATATACTTAATGGTTGAAAAATAACGAAAATTACTTTAATGAAACAAAAGAGTTCTTCAAATTAAACAAAAATTAATAATAATAATAATAAGTAAAGAATTTTTTTTATATTACCTTAAATTGAGAGTATAAACATTCTCATGTGAAAGGAAAATTTATAATAAATAAAAATATTAAAAAATAATATAAATATTCAAATGTAAGGCATAATTTTTTTTATTAACATACATTATTTTAACATAATTACATAAAGGTTATGATAAGATAAAAAATATATTGGAGATGAGAATGAGTTTAATGACAAATGAAATAATTAAAAGAAATAAAAAATAGAATATATATATATATATATATATATATATGGGTTACTTGATTAATTGTGAATATTTTAATAATTTAAACGAGAATGAAGATATGGCGGGGACGGGTATTATGGCGGGTATATGTACATCCCCATACCCATCCCCATACCCAACTGAAAAAGTCGGGGATTCCCCATACCCATACCCATACCCAGTCAATGCGGGGATTCCCCGTCAAAACGGGGACGGGTTCGGGCAATACCCACGGGGACGGGTTTATTTGTCATCTCTAATTATGCGAGTACCAGCATATTTTTTTAATATCCACGAATATCCACGGGTACCTGCGGATATTTACAAAAAAAATTAATATTTAATAACATATTTTAACCATAAATTCAAATAAAAATACAATGCATAACATTTATTTAATCACCAAAAAGTTTACTTTTATACATCATGTAAATTATTTAAGGTTGATAGATTTAACAACATTTTCTTCTTAAATTTAATATGATTGAATGGGTATTTTTAAGTTTATATTTATTTAAAATAATCGATTATTAGTATATTATTTTAGTTAAAGTATTAGATGATAGGTTGTTTTTCTTCAGAATGACCGACTATAATAATAGACAACAAATATTTAACATAAAAAAAAAAAACTAAAAATCACTTTACTTAAAATTTGAATGAACTATCTATTTTATAATTCAAAAGATGGAAGTTTAATATAATAGAACTTGGAGTTCAAGTTTTTGATTTAAGATATGACAAGTAATTTCAAATATTTAGCCTAAAAAAATTTTAAAAATCACTTTATGTAAAATTTAAAAATCACTTTAAAAAAAAGTTGAAAGTCTAATTTAATAGAACTTTAAATACCATTTTCCATTTAAAAAATAATATTAATTTTCAACACATCAATTTGAATAAGTTATTGTGAATAAGTTATTGTCGTTTTTAAATTAATTAGTTGAAATAATTTTTTTAAATTAATATTGAATTACAATTACGTTTCTCGAAAATAAAATATGGAGATTTTAGTGTTACAAAGCACTCCTAGATAGAAAATGACTTCATTCATACATATAAAACTTCTTTCTATAGCTAGAGCGGTGGATAAAGTGTCTAGTTTCACTATTTAAATTTTAAAAGTATCGAGTAAAGTTCTTTTGCTTCTAGGAATAATTATGTAAAATGTTTGGAAGTTACATGTATTTTTTTAGAAGGCACGTAACTTTTTAAGTTAGATAAGTGTTTGTTAAATGATTTTATGCTTTCCATAATTTCAATTGTTTTTATACTAGTATTTCTATCCGTGCAACGCACGGGATATCGAATTTTAAAATGAAAAATTATAGTATATTTATTAAATTAATTTAAAATTATAAAATTATAATTAAATTTAATATAAATTTTATTTTATAAAATTCAATGATAATATTTTAATTGATTTTATAATAAAAATGTATTTAAGTTATTTATATATATTTTTAATAAAATGTATTATATATAACTATTTTAAATAATATATTAAGATTTAGTTAATTAAAATTAAGAAATCAAATTTAATTTTGAATGAAATATTGAGTAAAAAATGTAGAAAAATATAATAGTTGTTTCTCTAACAATAAAAATGATAGACGATATATAGAAATTATTGAATAGACTTAATAAAGATACAAACATTAGACGATACAAAAAATGTGAAGAGTAAACGATATAAAGCTACAAATGATAGATTGTGCATAGTAATGTAATATTTAATTAGTCAGATAGTACTCACTCTCTTCAGATGTGTTAGTTTGGTATTCACTTTTAAAAATGTGTCAATCGAATCTCAACTTTTGAAAAAAATGTTTCAATTAGGTTCCTTTCACTCTTGTAAGTCATTTTAAATATCGATATCATTAATGGCGTTAATAATTTTTTTCTCAAAGGGGGCTGATAAACACATCTTTTCCAAAGTTAGGACCCAATTCACACCTTTTTAAAAGTGGATATGAAACTGACATAACCAAACAAAAGTGAGTATTATCTGACTAATTACACCTAAATATAAATAATAGATTCTTTAAAGATACAAATGTTAGACTGCAAACAAAATATAAATAGTAAACAATCAAAACTTACAAAGTGTAGACTATGTAGACAAATATAAATAATACACTATGCAAAAATACAAAGGTTAGACGTTTGATAGACTCTTCTATTGGAGTCCTTTTCTCACAATTTTTTTGGATTTTGAATTTCAAATTTTAACTTTGCTCCCATACTTTATAGCTTTTAAAATTTATAATTTAAATTCAAACTTTATTACTATATATTTTGAATTTCAAATTTGACAATATATTTCCTAATTTAGAAAAAAAATTGAAATTGAGATCATTAGTAATTTTTATATATTTAAAAATTTTAAGAATGTATAATTTTAACTTGTAATGATATACCAATGTCTATGTTATAAAAATTATTTTTTAAATTATTGTTTAAGTTTGTGTAAAATGTCAAAAATATGTGAAAATTATTTAAAAAGATTTAAAAATTCATATTTAAATTTTACAATTATTTATTTATTATTTTACACCATATTTTTATTATTTTTATTATTATTATTATATTAGGACTAATATGTTAATATATTATTATATTATTAAGAACCATAAAGCTTTTGTTCTTAAATATTATATTACTTGTTTATTTTCTATATCATATTTTTAACTTTTATTGTTTTTAATTGTAAATATTAATGTATTTCCATTAAATTTTTTTAATTTATCATTTTTCAGATTTTTATAATATATAAAATACGAACCTTTTTTATAAGTTAAAAATATTTGAAAGTTGTTTAGAGACATTATAAGAATTTATTGAAAAACCTACACTATTTTACAATTTTTTTTTGAATGTTAAAATTTAAATTTTATTGGTAAATTTTTGGTTTAATTAGTCAAATAGTACCACTTTCATTCTAAAGTTTCAGTTTAGTAATTGCTTTTAGAGAAAATGTTAATGTATATATTTCAAATTCCAATTTTCACAATATATAAATTTTAATCTTGCAATAATATTGAAATTGAAATAGTTAATTATTTCCATATCTTTAAAAGTTTAAAAAATTTATAATTTTTATTTTTTACCTTATATTTTAATTATATTAACATTATTATATTTTATATTTACATTATTACATATTATTATATTTTATAATATATTATTATATCATTATGGGTCATCAAATTTTTTGAATATTTGAATTTATATATTTTTATTAGAAATATTAAAGTATTTGTTACAAAAATTAACTTTTTGTATATATTTTCATTTTAAATGTTAAATTTAAATTTTGTTATCACATTCTTTTTCTTTGACTGTCTGTTACGATTTCAAATTTGAATCTAAAGTTTATTAATATTATTATATGTATTATGATTAATTTTTCACAACTTAAAAACGATATTATTTTCAATGAATTAATTTTGAAATTTATTTTAAAAACACACGGAAGGAATGTATTACCTAATATTATGTACTGCTTGATGTTTAAAAAAATCAACTATAAGAAAAGTTCAGTTTCGAAGGACATTAAATGAAAAAAAATAGTTTCCAATGTAAATTCAATGTAATGTAATATTATATAAAAATATAAAATGATAATATTACATTAATCCTACATAAATATAAATTTATTCTTAAATTAATATTTAAATTTAACCATAAATTGATATAAAGTTAAGAATACAACCATAATCAGTACTATTAGATCAATCAGTTTTCAAACACATTAATAGAAGAAGATTTTGGTTTCCAATGCAATATTTTAAAACCATAATTGATATAAAGTTAAGAATACAACCATAATAAGTAATATTCGATCAATCGGTTTTCAATTACATTAATAGAAAAAGATTTTGCATTTTGTATTAATCATTAGCGATAAATAAAGAAGCATATAACATCTCAAAAAACAACATGATGATATAAAATTTTATATTTTTTATATACTTAAAATTGATAAATAATATTTTTCGTGAATGTCTTAAACTATGATTATGTGTTTGATTGATACTTCATGATTCATTGAGTCCCACAAATCATGATTGTTGTTGTTCATAATAAATAGCCATAATTCAAAATGAAAAATTCTTGGAAGATGAAAAGTTTTCCATTTATTCTTTATATTTTTGACATTTATATTGAAAGACGTAAGTGTTGATTTATAAAGTTTATTCAATAAGCTAGTTGAAATTTAAGATTTTTGAAAACTGTATAAAACTCTCTCTTAAAAAGGTAGGTAGATTTTTAAAATATTTTCCATTTAAAATTTTAATACAATAAATTCATATATAACATTGCAATGAGAAACACAAAAAGTTGTTGGTTTCTAATATTTAATGTTATTTAATGACAAAGACATTCATCTGTAAGAAGCGGTAAAAATATATCTTGGAAGTAGGTTGAAACTGAAAAGTTCTTTGAGAGGTTAAAAAAATATACATTGGAAGTAGTGTTGGAAAAAACTGGAAAATTGTTTTAATTCTTCTTAACATCTTTATATTTTTGGAAGATGAAAAGTAGACTTTGAAAAATATAAATATATTTTTCAGTAAGCTATGTAAAAAAAACAAAGTCTTAATTTTTAATTTGGTAATTAAATATATTTAAGGTAAGTAATTTTATTTGCATTTATTAATATTGTTATTAATTATTAAGAAACTAGGGGTGGCAATGCGGGCCGCCCCGGCCTGTTTAGGCCCGCACAACGCGGGCTGGCCCGCCCCGCCCCACATACTTTATGCGGGCTGAAAACACTGGCCCGCCCCGCATACTCTTTGGCCCGCGGGCCCGCGGGCCGGCCCACTTTTTATTTATTTATTATTATTTTTTTTAATTTTTAATTTTTATGATAAAACTTTCAATGTTTAAAAATTGGAAAACTTTAAGAAGTTCACAAAATTAAGTAAAGACTTTGGAGAATTAGATGATAAATTGATAATTCAACATTTTCATAATATTCATACTATGACATACACAATGTATTCTTTAAATTTTAGCACATTAAAAATTACATAATACTTGTCTTTTCCAGTTATACAAGAATTTGAAACGTTAATGCAAGAGTCCATAAAAGAAGTAATTAATATACACAAGTGCAAGTTTTTTTTTTTAATTTTATGCGGGTTTGCGGGCCGGCCCGCACGGGCCGCGGGCTAACCCGATGCGGGCCGGGCCCACACGGGCTTGTGGGCTCAATATCCTGGCCTGCCCCACGTTTTTTCTGCGAGCCCGCGGCCGGGCCTAATTGCCATCCCTATAAGAAACTATTAATTGATCAGATTTTAAGAAAAATGTAATATGTAATGACTATTTTTAAAATAAATTAATAAAATACATAATTTTTCTGTAGAAGAGGAGAAAATATTAATACTTATATAAAAAATATTTGTTAGTTATAAATCTTTCTTCTACTTTGAACTTTTTAAAAGTCTATGTTATCATTAATGAGACAAATTCATGGAGTCAGAACTTTATTTTAATTTGGTTTGTTCAAAAATTTAAAAACTTGGATTATGCCTTTATAATATGTATTTATTATAAAAATCAAATGTAGTTTATGATTTGCATTTACTTCACTATAAAAATTCTGAAATAGTAAATATTATCTTATCAAATAAGATTTAATGTTATAGTTTAAAGTATTCACTCTCGATGCTACAAAACATTTCAGTCGTGTAATATCCGTAAATTCCACACAAAATCTTAATTTATTTATTATATTATAATTTTTAATTAGATTTATTTTATAAAAATTAGCTACCTTCTCCAAGAAACTTTGTAAAAGTTTCTAAAGTTGTTATTTTATCATATTTACTTCAAAATATTAATTATGAAGACCACCAATTATGTATATTTTGGGACAATGCACATTAAAACTCAAAACAGTATTGTTAGCTTTGCAATTGTATATAATTATATATTAGATTAGATACTATTAGAGAATTTGGTCATTCAAAATGACTTTTACTCTATGAAAATGTGAGAAGATTTTTGGACCCCGTATAAAACTTTTTCAAGAAGGTATGTAGATTTTTTAAAATATTTTCCATTTAAAATTATAATACAATAAATTTAAATATAACATTGTATTGATACACTAAAAAAGTTGTTAGTTTCTTCATAATTAATGCTAATTAATTATAAAGATGTGTTGGAAGAGACAAATTTTTATGTTGAAAGTAGTGTTGAAAGAAACTGAAAAGTTATTTTTATTCTCCTCAACATCTTTTAATTTTTGGAAGATGAAAAGTATTTTTTGAAAAGTATAAAAAGCATATCTAGCAAGCCAAGTAAAAAAAAAGTTTTAATTTTTAATTTGGTAAATAAATGTATTTGTAAATAATTTTATTTGCATTTTTTATTAATAAGAAATTATTAATTAATCAGATTCAAAAAAATTGTAATATGTAATATTATTTTTAAAACAAAAATTAAAAAATAAGTAATTTTGTCTATAAAAAAAGGAGAAACTATTAATATTTATATAAAAATATTTGTTAGTTATCATTATGTATTCTTTTAATTTTAAATTATAAATCTTTTTTGTACTCTGAAATTTTTAAGACGTGGGACAAAGTCCTGGAATGACGAAGCAAACAAATATATTTCATTCATGGATTTAACTTATTAAACTTTAAAAAATATTTATTGAAGCATGAGCTTTATTTCAATTTTGTTTGTTACAAAATTTAGAAAATTTAGATTTTACCTCGATTTGCATTTATTTTAAAAATAAATTGTAGTTTATGATTTTCATTTACTTCACTATTATAATTCTTAAACAGTAAATACTATTGTATCAAATAACATGAAAATTATATTTGAAAGTGTTAGTGTATGGCCGGGTACATCCCGGCCCAGCAAGGGGAAACTGGCCGGGATCATCCCGGCCTAGGTAGGAGCATCCCCACACTCTGGCCCAACCACGGGGGCTTGGATCCAGCGCAACGCTGGCAGCCCAATAAGCGTAATGGTCGGGTACTTCCCAACCTTCTTGGCCGAGTACATCCCGGCCCAAGGGGTAGTAGGCGGAACATGTGGTATAGAGGGGCAACGTGCAATCAAACCCCAAAAAGGAAGGAGTTGATATTTGAGAAGTACAGACGGCCAAGCCCCAAAAAGGAAGGAGTTGATATTTGAGAAGTACAGACGGCCAAACCCCAAAAAGGAAGGAGTTGATATGTGAGAAGTACAGACGGCCAAACCCCAAAAAGGAAGGAATGGATCTTTGACAAAAGTACAGACGGACAAACCTTAGAATGGAAAGAGCTGATCTTTATCAAAGACACAGAAGAACAATTTCAGCCAAGAAGGAAAGAACCGATGCGTGCAACCTCAGTCGGAAAGGGAAGGAATCGATCCTCGAATACAAACGGCCCGCAAATATTAATAACGGGTCCATTAAGAAATTAGTATAAATTAAGGCCTAGTGAACAGGTAAAGGTACACTTTTCTCGCTAACCAATTACACCGCATATCAATCACTCTCTGACTTGAGCGTCGGAGTGCCTGCAGGTACCCCCACCCCCGGAGTGTAGACGACAGGGAGATCCAGGAGGAGTCCAAGGAGGAACAGGAGGAGGTTCGACACAGAGGGTTCTTGAGATCGTCTGGTTCCGCACCGAAATAGTACCGATCAGGTACAATTGGCGCCCATAGTGGGGCCAGACAATTCTCAAGCAGGATGGTGTCGACAAGAGCAGCAGTCGATCAAAATTCAGTAGCAGCAGAGATGCAACGAGAGATGAACTGCCAGTTGGAAGAATTAAGGCGCAAGAACGAGGAAGAATTGAACGCCCTAAGAGAGGAGAACTAGCGGATGCAAGTGCAAATTGAGCAGAATCCCCCCAAAGGGAGGAATCCCGTAGCAGTGAAAAGGGAGGGGACGGTACTGGACGAGATGAGTCCCGAGCACAAACCACCACTAACCAAACAGAAGCAAGGCCCAAAGCAGCCAGACGCCACCCCTTCGTGGACGGGATCATGGAAGCGGAACTTCCTGCACACTGGAAGGGGTTGACTATGAGCTAGTACGATGACACTACTGATCCGGAGGAGCACGTGGACGTCTTCACCACCCAGGCAGGATTGTATACTTCGAACGATACAATCCTCTATCGTGTTTTCCCAACATCCCTAAAAGGGCCTGCACTCAATTGGTGCACATGATTACCACCCAACTCTATCGACTGTTTCGATACGTTGACCACCCGTTTCGTCATATAGTTTGCCACTAGTAAGCCACACCACCTTACTTCTCAAGCATTGGTAAATATACGACAGGAAAAAGGAGAGTCTCTACAGGAGTTTATGGAACGATTTGGGAATATATCCTTGAATATCTCTAATTTAAATCCTGAGGTCGCCATGCACCACCTCATCACAGCACTAAAGCCCAACTCTTTCGTTGACAGTCTATGCAAGAAGCCCGTGAACAATCTGGATGAGCTTCAGACCAAGGCCACCAAATTCATGCAGATGGAGGAACTAAAAGAATTCCGCAATACAACTCGACCGGACGCACAGGAGAAGAGGCACCATGATAGAGAGCGAACATTGGCACCCCGATCCGGCCATAGGTTCAAAGACTCTAGGCAGCCGAAATACAGCAGGTACACGCCCCTCGTGTCCAACAGAGCTAGAATTCTGGAAGAAGCACTGAACACTGATCTAATAACAGCCCCTCGAAGGGCCCCGAGTCCCCCAAACACCGATACCACCAAGCATTGTCGGTATCACCGAAATTATGGGCATACAACAGAAGAATGTTTTACCTTGAAAGACAAAATCGAGGAATTGATACAAGCGGGACATCTAAGAAGATTCGTAAAACAGGAAGGCGGAGGATTCTCTTCAAGGGGAGAACGAGAAAAACGCTACGAGGAGCAACCACGAAGGACATCGGGGTACCGAGAGAGGGAAGGAGAAGGCACCCACAAAAGGGCCGAACCCAAAAAAGATGATGAGCGGGATACGAGAGAAAGGCCACTAAGAGGAGTAATTAATTACATTTCAGGAGGCTTCGCAGGAGATGGGGCCACTACGTCCGCAAGAAAGAAGTATGTGCGAGCGATTCAGAGCGTCAATGCCGTGACAGTATCTCCCAGGCGGCACATGTCACCCATCACGTTCCGAGATGACAATTTCCAAGCGATCGACCCCCAACATGACGACCCAATGGTGATATCAGTAGAGATCGAGGACTTCGCGGTCAGGAAAACCCTAGTGGACCCGGGTAGTTCGGTGGACATCCTATACTGGGGCACTCTCAGAAAGCTAAAAATTCCAGAAGGGGAGATCCAACAATACTCAGAGCCGATCGTGGGCTTTTCAGGGGAGCGAGTGAATACGAAAGGCTACGTTGACTTGTTCACCAAGTTCGGGGCAAGAATGGTAACATGAATGGTAAAAATTCGATACCTTATTGTTGATGCTGACTCCTCTTATAATATTTTGCTAGGGAGACCCTCGTTGAATACGCTTGGTGCAGTAGTCTCCACATATCACTTGGCCATGAAGTTTTCGTCAGCCTCAGGGACATAATCACGGTGCACGTAGACCAACCGACTGCTCGTAGATGCTATGCGGACAATTTGAGAGAAAGACCCAAGTCTCCTCCCAGACGAATAGTGAATAATGTTGAGAAGGTCCCAAGGGAAGCGGAAGTAGACCTGGATCCTCGGGTCAGCAGTGAGGAGAGGGTGGAACCAATTGAAAGCACAGAAGAATTCCATTTCAATGAGCATCGATACACCCATGTCAGCAGGACACTTGTAAAGACCCCCGAGATGCAGGAAGTATTACAGAGGAACGTTGATTTGTTCGCCTGGAGCGCAGCCGACATGCTAGGCATTGACCCAAGAGTAGCCAGTCACAAACTGTCTATTTTTCGGGAAGCTCGACCCGTAGCACAAAAGAGAAGAAAGATGGGGGGAGAAAAAAGGGAGGCAGGTAAAGTAGGAGTACAGAAGTTAATTTCGGCAGGCTTCATCAAGGAGGCCACCTACACGACCTGGCTGACCAACGTAATGTTGATAAAAAAGGCAAATGGCAAATGGCGGATGTGTACAGACTACACCAACCTCAACAGGGCGTGCCCTAAAGACACGTACCCTCTCCCAAGCATCGATAGATTGGTAGACGGTGTAGCTGGACACAGGGTGCTAAGTTTTTTGGACACGTACTTTGGGTACAATCAGATCCCAATGTATCCTCCTGATAAAGAAAAAACGGCGTTCATCACGGAAGAAGCTAACTTCTACTATAAAGTCATGCCTTTTGGACTAAAAAATGCTAAAGCCACATACCAGCGGCTAATGGACAAGGTGTTTCGTCATATCATCGGAAAGTGTATGGAGGTCTACGTCGACGACATGGTAGTCATGTCAGATTCACTCGAGCAACACGTCAAAGATTTGGACGAGGTCTTGGCAGCCTACGGAAGTATGACATGAGACTGAATCCAGAAAAGTGTGTTTTCGGGGTTGCAGGCGGAAAGTTCCTGGGTTTCATGTTATCCCACAGGGGAATAGAGGCGAATCCCGACAAGTGTCAAGTAGTTGTTAACATGAGGAGTCCAACCAACATCAAGGAGATACAAAGATTGGTAGGGAGGCTAACTGCGTTATCACGTTTTATGCCTAAGTTAGCAGAAAGAATCCAGCCGATGCTTAGGCTCATGAAAAAAGCGCAAAAATTCGTATGGGATGAGGCTTGCGAGCAATCTTTCCAAGCGTTGAAGGAGTATTTGTCTTCTCCCCCAGTACTACAGAAGCCTAGCAAGGGGAAACCCCTGTTAGTATATCTAGCCATCTCTACCAATGCTGTTAGCACGGCCATTGTACAAGATCAGGCGGGGGACCAGTGACCCATATACTTTATCAGCAAAGCCCTACACGATGCAGAACTGCGGTACCAAACAGTGGAAAAGGTAATCCTAGCACTTGTGATAACAACCAGATGACTGCGACCATACTTTCAGGGAAACGAGGTAATAGTCAAGTCTGACTACCAATTACACAAAGTATTGAGGCGACCCGACCCCGTCGGCCGAATGGTTGGGTGGTCCGTAGAACTATCTATGTATCATATTCGATGTCAAGCTCGAGGGCCGATCAAGGGACAATGCCCGGCAGATTTTGTCAACGAATTAACAGGAGATCCTGACGTACGCGAGGAAGGTTGGATCCTGTCGGTGGATGGCTCCTCCAACGCGAAAGGCGGGGGTCCTGGGATTGTTTTGCAAGGACCGAATGATTTACTACTCGAGCAAGTTTTGCGCTTTGGCTTTAAACCCTCTAACAATCAGGCAGAATATGAGGCATTAATAGCAGGGTTGACCCTCGCAGCAGACATGGGAGCAAATGCGGTGACATGCCGAACTGATTCTCAGCTGATCGTAGGACACTTGGACGACACTTTCCAGGTAAAGGACCCCCTCCTATTACGATATTATCACGTTGTGCAGGGCATGTTGAACAGATTCAGAACAGCAAGCGTAAAACATGTTGACAGAGCCCAAAATTCCAGAGCCGACCTGCTCTCGAAGTTGGCGACTACCAAAGTAAAGGGACAACATCATACAGTGATCCATGCCACACTCGACCGTCCTACTGTAACTCTAGCAGAATGCAATACTATTGAGACAGTCGCACCAGAGGAGGAAGAGTGGATGGCTCCTATTATACAGTTCATTCAACACGGTGACACAAACGGAATTGATGACCCTATCATGCGTAGGAAAGCTTCTCGATTCACTTTGGTTGGTGAAGAATTGTACAAACGAGGCTTCTCCAACCCTCTATTAAAATGCGTCACAAACCGCGAAGCCCAGTATATTATGGAAGAGTTACACACGGGGATTTGTGGCTTACATTCAGGATCCTGAACCATGGCAGCTCGGGTATTACGAGCAGGATACTATTGGCCGACTGTCAAAGAAGACTGCGAGAAGTACGTAAGGAAGTGCACCCAGTGCCAATAGCACGGTAACATGATACATCTCAAGTCAGAGGAGTTGCACGGTATTACCTCCCCTTGGCCTTTCGCCAAGTGGGGCATGGATATCGTAGGGCCCTTCAGCCCAGGGAAAGGTCAGGTAAAGTTCTTGTTGGTAGCTATAGACTACTTCACTAAGTGGATTGAGGCGGAGCCACTGGCCCTGATCACGGCCCAGCAGGTACAGAAATTTGTCTGGAAGAATATAGTGTGCAGGTTCGGCATACCAAGCATCGTCATAACAGATAATGGTAGACAGTTCATCGACAAGGGGCTAGCCGAGTTCTATAGGGGACACCATACACAACATATAACCAGCTCGGTCGAGCACCCACAAACAAATGGGCAAGCCGAAGCAGCAAACAAGGTCATACTGCGAGAACTTAAGAAGAGGTTGGGAGATGCCAAAGGAAGGTGGGCTGACGAATTATTAGAAGTCTTATGGGCATATCGCTGCACCTCGTAGTCAACAACACAAGAGACACCCTACTGCTTAGCATATGGAGTAGACGCAATGATCCTGGTCGAGATTGGAGAGCCCTCTTTGCGGCGCCATCTGTTCAACACGCATCTTAATGAAGAAAGTATGCTAACAAGCCTATACCTGGTTCAAGAGCTCCAAGATCAAGTGCGCATTCGGGAAGAGGCATCCAAACTAAGGGCCTAGCGCCGCTATAATACTAAAGTCAAACCCCGATCTTTTCACCAGGGAGATCTAGTATGGCGTATGGCAAGTGCCGCCCGGAAGCATGAAGGGAAGTTCTTGCCCAATTGGGAAGGGTCATTCCGAATCAACGAAGCTGTGGGAAACGGCGCATACAGGTTAGAGCACTTATCTGGTGCCCTGTCCCAGCCACCTGGAACGCCTCACATCATAAGTTTTATTACAATTAGTTTGTCAAACATTTATTTTTCAGACTCTTTTGTGATTTCGATTGCGCAATAAATGATGTACTCTTTCCTACCTTGATCTTTTTTCCCTAAGGAGGGTTTTTGGTCAAGAAGGTTTTAACGAGGCATCATAGTCATAAATAAAGCATGATTATTTCATTATTCTCCTATAATTATCTTATCTATTGTCAACACACGCATATATCCCAATCAAGCACAACAAACAGTTAAAATTTCGCACTCTCTCATGGGAAATGAAGCTTCATCGAACTAGATGATCCCCCCACACCTATACCAAAGGGAAAGGAAGCTTCATCGCCCTAGATGATCCCCCCATACAAGCAAAAACCTAAGGTAATACACAACCATACAAAAACTTAAGGAGCAGACAACCTAAAAGAAAACACAATCCTGGCCATAAGTGGCCGAGTACATCCCGGCCAGGAGCGGCAGAGTACATCCCGGCCAGAGGTGGCCTGCCACATCATGGCCAGAAGTGGCCGAGTACATCTTACCTTCACCTACAAATACAAATGGCTAGCAACATACAAAGAGGCACAAGCAGTAGATGCAAACACAAAAATCTAAAAGAAAGTTCAAAGCATGACATCCAAACATACAATATGTGTTAATACATGTCCAACAGGTAGAAAATCAAAGCTCGACAAACAGTTTCTAAAACTAGAAAATACAAAACAACATATCAATCCTCGGGGGAAGCAGTAGGTTTCTGTTGCCCAGCAACAGGGATGTCCTCCACAGCCATGACGGAGCCTTCGTACACATCCTCATCAATATTAAAACGCCCATCTCCTACGTCAAAGTTAAAATAGTGAGTAGCCTGGCATAGGGCCTTGTGGAAACCTTCCTCATGCTGGGACATCACGTACCCCTCCAACTGGTAAATCCGGGCAGCTTTCTCAGCATTATCCCTTTTCTCAGCCGCCAGATCCTCCTCTAGACGCTCCAAGGCCGCTTGGGAATCCTCATCTTTTTTCTCAAAATCCCTGCAGTGCGTTTTCAAGACATTACGCTTTGCTAGCAGCTGAGATCGCTCATTTTTTACACTTCCCAACTGAAGCGAAACCTCTTGCCTCCTGTTATTGGCCTCAGCCAATTCCCTCTGTAAACTCTTTATCTCAGCAGATAGTTTGCTTGTCTCTTCTAGTTGGCTTAGCACTGTGTTCAGATGGCGACCCATCGCCATTGCCCTGACATGAAATTCATTCAGCGCATACATCACAGTCTTAAGACGCATGGCTGAAACAATCTCAGCCTCCTCCGACGATAAGGAAACCTCTATGCCTTGGTTGATTTTGAGTTGCGCATCAAACATCGCCGACAAAGAGTCAGTCACACTATTAATAGAGGAAGCGCCTCGAGACTTCTTGGGGGAGGATGACCGGGGAGTACTCGGCCTTGCGGTACAATCCCTACGCTTACTTTTCTTCTTCGCCGCAGGAGGCATCAGGTCGCCCTTCTGGGAAGTCATCTCTGCGGGAAACGGCTTGCACTCTCACCCCCTTTCCTCTTCTCCTCCTCTAGCTTTTTCCTCCTCATTCCAGAAACACTTCTTTACCAGAGGGACCAACAACAACCATGATATCTGCAAAAAAGAAATAAGCGGTAGTCCAAATATACCAGACGCATATCTATGGGGAGTCAGACAAACATACATACCGAAAAGGTCATCGCGCGGACAAGAGGAACTAAACACACCAATAATTTTCTTGGAGGAGAGTTTCTTGGGCAATCGGTCCAAATAAGACAGCACATACAGATCCTCTTGGGTAAGGGATGCTCTCGGCCAAACTCGATATGGGGTGGGATGTTTGGTCCAATAGAACGAGAGTTTGGGCTCGCCACTCGCCATTTTCAAAGTAAAAATATCCAGCCCCAGCGGACCGGATGACTACCTTAAAGAAACCAGTCTTAAACCTTTTAAAAGATTGTGTATAAGATGCAAGTAGACACTGGTGGCTTTGACCCACTAAAGACAACCAACTAACCAGATCCCCCGGACGCGTACAATAGTACTGCAAGAAAACCTGCGGGGAGGGTCTCAAATGGAACACTCGACAAACCAGTCAGAACGCCTGAAGGGACGTCCAACTATTAGGATGTAGCTGGCTGGGTGCTACATTCAGCACTCTCATTGTAAAATCATCAAAGGGGAGACACACATGCAAATCAGAGACTAAGGTAGAGTATATGTAGAAAAAATCATGCGAATGACCTTCTCGACCATGACATACACTATCCCCACTCCTAGCTCACTCTACACAATAATACGATCGTCTATTGTATCAGCTAGAATATCATACTTCTTACAAAAATCAACTATGGTGGCAGATTTACTAAACCTAGACAGAGGGAGTTTCACCTGGGGATCTACCCACTCGTACCCCGGGTGACGCAGGGCCGAGAACTCCTCGGCACCAATAGAGTCCTCATCGTCCCTCTACACACTATCACTGCACGGGGAGTCAGACATGGTCCCCTCCTCCTCAGAGTCGCTATGCCTACTGGAAAGATAATAAGCAGAGGAGGACGACATACCTGGGATGGCGCAGATAGGAAAGGCTCGGCTGGTGGTGGCTCACTTCCTAAATGGATCCTTTGCCTCACAACATCAAGACCCCACCTCTATTTATAGTGGACCACTTTCACAAGAGTAACCCCCTCATCACCATGAGATCTCGCTCCATCCAACGGTTGTCGGCACATCTCCTTTAAAACTCCCCACCTAAACCATCTCATTATTATGACAAGACAGCCTCGAACGGCGAGCCAAGTTAACACTTTCTCTTTCCCCATAATTAAAGCAAGTCTCATAAACGCAAGTGGTTGGGGATGCCTCGACACCATTTCCAAAGGCAACACATCATAGCCTCTTGTGAACTTTGTTCACTACGAGCCTAGGAGGGCCAGTGTTAGTGTATGGCCGGGTACATCCCGACCTAGCAAGGGGAAACTGGCCGGGATCATCCCGGCCCAGGTAGGAGCATCCCCACACTCTGGCCCAACCACGGGGGCTTAGATCCAGCGCAACGCTGGCAGCCCAATAAGTGTAGTGGCCGGGTACTTCCTGGCCCTCTTGGCCGAGTACATCCCGGCCCAAGGGGTAGTAGGCGGAACATGTGGTACAGAGGGGCAGCGTGCAATCAAACTCCAAAAAGGAAGGAGTTGATATTTGAGAAGTACAGACGGCCAAGCCCTAAAAAGGAAGGAGTTGATATTTGAGAAGTACAGACGGCCAAACCCCAAAAAGGAAGGAGTTGATATGTGAGAAGTACAGACGAACAAACCCCAAAAAGGAAGGAATGGATCTTTGACAAAAGTACAGACAGACAAACCTTAGAATGGAAAGAGCTGATCTTTATCAAAGACACAGAAGAAGAATTTCAGCCAATAAGGAAAGAACCGATGCGTGCAACCTCAGTCGGAAAGGGAAGGAATCGATCCTCAAATACAAACGGTCCGCAAATATTAATAACATGTCCATTAAGAAATTAGTATAAATTAAGACCTAGTGAACAGGTAAAGGTACCATTTTCTCGCTAACCAATTACACCCCATATCAATCACTCTCTGACTTAAGCGTCGGAGTGCTTGTAGGTACCCCACCCCCGGAGTGCAGACGGTAGGGAGATCCAGGAGGAGTCCAAGGAGGAACAGGAGGAGGTTCGACACAGAGGGTTCTTGAGATCGTCTGGTTCCGCACCGAAATAGTACCGATCAAGTACAAAAAGTATTCACTTTCAAGACTACGAAACATTTCAGTAAATATCGTGTAATATTTTATAAATTCCACACCAAATCCTAATTAATTTATTGTATTACCATTTTTAGTTTAATTTATTTTAAAAACAATAGTCACTTTCTCTAAAAAACTTTGTAAAGGTTCCTAAAATGTTATCTTATGATACTTACTGCTCCAAAACATTAATTATGAAGACCACCAATTATGTTTTTTTGGGACATGACACTCTCTTACTACAATAAATGAATGTTGTATATTCCAATACATGTCTTCTCCAACACATCATTTCCAACCTTTGTCACCATAATTGTTCTGCTCAAAGATTAAATTTCATGCATTGGTTTGTGTGCTTTTATGACATCTGCCAAACATAAATGTTCTACCAAGATTAAATTTTCCCACATAGGTCTATGTGCTCTTATGTTCTTAGCAATTGTATAAATGTTTGCATCTTCAACAAACACCTTTGGGCTCCCTCATTCTTCTCAAACACCCACCATATTCATCCATCCAAAATAATATTGAAAGTGTGATTTGTGAAGAGACAAAAACATAGAAATCATAAAAGATGTACACATAAAGCATAACCCAAAACCAAAAGAAAAAAAAATAAATAAAAAAAGCAAAAAACACGAAAAAAAACATTGAAGTAAAGAAAACCCCTAATAATAAAAAACAAAACTTTAATGGGTTAAACAAAAAGTAAAAAAAAACATATTCGAAGATGAAAAGAAAAACAAAAACTTAACTTAAACAAATCGTAGTTGAAAAAAAAAAGATTGGAGAAAATCATGTAAAATAGTAAGTTGATTTTAATGCAAAGAAAAAATCTTAATAATGAAAAACTTCAACTTTGACAAATCAATGAAGAAGAACACAAAAACAGTGAGTTGAGTATGATCCAAGCCGAAACTTAAATGGATTAAACAAAAATGAATAAAAAAAACAAACTAAAAATCGAAAATCAAACTGGGAAGAACAGAAGACATGGATGTGAAAAGAAGAAGAGGTAAATTGAAGACACATCCTGATAAAATCTTACCCGAAAAAAAAGATGGTAGAAAAAGCATTAAGTTTTGAAATTGAGATCTAAAAAATAAAAATGAAGAAAAATAAACCTTTTAAGAACGTTATTCGTGCTTGATAGCCTTGCCTTTGGCTTTGAAGGAATCTTCAGTTTTCTCCTTCTTGAAGATTTCATTCATCTCGAAAACAAAAACAAAGTTAAAGTTAATATGTGAGAAAAAAAACCCACATAAAAAACAACAACACATAAATGAAAAAATAATAAAACTTTAAAAAAAAGAGGAGAATGATTTTAGTCCAGTAAAAATCAAACCTTTTACAAATGATCTTCGTGAAGGTCATCAAGAATCTCAGAGAAAAAAATAAACCAAAAGAAAATAAGATATGAGAATAAAATATCCATCGAACAACAAATCTGAGAAAAAAAAACTCGATCAAACTAATATCGACAACAAAGAAAAGTAGATTTGAAAGCTAAATATTCATCAAAGAAAATAATAGAACAAAAATAGGTAGATCTAACATAAAAATAACCATCAAACACAAAAATGATAGAAAAAAAATAGATCTAAGAAGATGGTAGAAGAACGAAAACAAATGAGAAAAGATGATCTGAGAAGATGGTAGAAGAACGTAAAAGAAATAAGAATTTTTACCTTCTTTTATTCGTGATGGTCATGAAGAAGTCAGAACAAAAAATAACCCAAAATAAAAGTAGATATGAGTAAAAAATATCCATCGAACAACATATCTGAGAAAAAAAAGAGCTTGATCCAACCAATGTCGACAACAAAGAAAAGTAGATCTGTAAGCAAAAGATTCATCAAACAAAATATTAGAACAAAAATAAGTAGATCTAAGAGAAAAATAACCATCAAACACAAAAATGATAGAAAAAAAAGTACATCTGAGAAGATGGTAGAAGAAAGAAAACAAATGGGAACTTTTTACCTGTTTCTTATTCGTGAAGGTGATGAAGAAGCTCTGAGACAAAAAATAGCAATCCAACATCTCGTCAAAAATAGATATGATAAGATGGTAAAAAAACGAAAATAATGAAAATGAGAAGTTGTTACTTTGTTGTATTTGTAAAGGTGCTGAAAAATCTCAGAGCAAAACATCAACCAAAAGAAAAGAACATATGAAAAAAAAATATACATCAAACACCAGATCTGAGAAAAAAACCTCGATCCAACCAATCTCGTCATATAACAAAAGTAGATCTAAAAGCAAAACATTCATCAAACAAAAAAATATAACAAAAATAAGTAGCTTTCAGAGAAAAATATCCACCAAACACAAAAATGATAGAAAAAAAAGTAGATCTGAGAGATGGTAGAAGAACGAAAACAAATGGAAATGAGAAGTTGTTACCTTTTTCTTGTTGGTCACGATGGTCATGAATCTAAGAGTAAAAAACTGAGAGGAAAGGATCCGTGCAATAGAGATGAAGAGAGAAGAGAAAAGACGGAGAGATGAAGAGAGAGAAAAATCAGAAGAGAGAGAAGTAGATGAATAAATTTGAATATTTGTGAGTGAAAAAGAGATAGAAGAAGATGAAGAGGTTGGGAGGAAAGAGAATGATTGGGTTAGTGGGATACAGAGGTGAGATGAAAAGAGAGAGATATTATTTTCTTTTTGATTTATTTTTTGAAGTTTCAAAATTATGAGAGTTTGACACGTCAGCCTTTTTACTTTTTGTAGTAAGAAATATTTGAATTGTACTAATTCAGAAATAGTATTTTATTCAAAAACATGCCATTTGTTAGTTCTCATTTGTGTGTGTATATATATATATATATATATATATATATATATATTATATATATATATATATATATATATATATATATACTTCAATACTAAATTGTTCTTTATTTTTGTTAAGTTTGTTCAATTTAGTACTAATTTTTCTTTCTTATTTAATCAAGTACTAATTTTTATCAATTTTTGTCAATTCAATTTTTTTATAATGTCAATTAAATAGTTAACAACATAGTGAGAGGGTGGAACAGTTCGTTCGATGTGACACCAGACGTGGCTTAACATGTCTAGTCTATCTTTCTCATCGTTCTCCATGGCCTCCAACATTCATCATTAATCACCCATCCCTGCATACCTTCATTTCAAACATAACACTATCACAAATCATCTCTTCCCTTCTAAATTCAAGAAACCTCAATCACATACCTCCATTTGAAATTCAGGAAACCCTAATCACCAACCAATGATCTCACGCAACTTCCACCTAGCCTCCTCCTCACCTTGTCGCTCAAATCTTTTGTTTGCCCCGCCATCATCGTTAGAGACGTTGCCAACGAATGCAAATGCCACCATATTCTACCTCTTCACAGGCAGACATAATTGCTTCCTAAACCCACAACCCACATGTCAGTGATAAAACAAAATACGTCGGAGGCCACCTCAAACGAAGTGTTCCACCCTCCTATGATGTTAACTATTTAAACGATGCTGTAAAATAGAACTAAATTGACAAAACTTGACAAAAATTGAAACGTGATTAAATATGAAAAAAAAATAGTACTAAATTGAACAAATTCAACAAAAATAGATACTAATTTACTATTAAGGCCTTTCTATAAATAATGTTCTTGTTAAAACTCAAGATACTAAGATTAGGGATGTCAACAGGGGTACGAGTAGTAGTTTCCACGTACCCTACCCGCTGAAAAAATATCCGTCTCACACCCGTACTCATATCCGTGTGGATATCCATTATGTAGGTACCCACATATTTTTTTAATATCCGTGGATATCCACGGGTACCTAAGGATATTTACAAAAAAAATAATATTTAATAACATATTTTAACCAAAAATTCAAATAAAAATTGAGTGCATAACATTTATAAATTTCAAACATAGTGCAAACAACACATTTAAATACAAAGAAATGAAATTTTTTAAAACTACTTGATAAAAAATAACTCATTAAAAATCAATGTATTAATGATTTAATATATTTTTTTTAAAAATTTTAATTTAACTTAGAATATAGCGGGTACTAGTATCCGTGGGTACAGATACTATGATATCCGTACCTGTCCTGTTAACATGCGGGTATAAAAAATACTCGTACCCGTCACCTGCGGATATCCATTTACAATATTCATTTCCTACCCGTTGCGAATTTTATCCGCGGATACCTACAAGTAAGGATTTTTTTGACATCTCTAATTGAGATTGTACAAAAGTTATATCCCTTTAGTTATAATCAACCTCATCAAAAATTGGTTAATCAACTTGCGCCGTCCATAAATAATTAATCATATACATAAAAATTATAATATGTTAAAACCAAACACAATTCTAACATCCAACATAATAACATATAAAGTTATTGTCACAAATAGTTGACAAAACTATGGCAACAATTGTCATATGATATTGCTAATAACATATTTATATATTTATAATTTATAGTGGTGAATATTTATATTTCTTTAACTTTATTTTAATGACTTAAATAATAAATGGTAAATATAAATCTAATTTCCTAATTTTTCAAGTCATCTAATTTATGTTATATTAATTATTTTAAAACTTTAAAATCGATTAAAAATTTATGCTATGTTATAAATTCTAAAACTAGAATTAAATTTAATTAATTAATCGAGTGACTACTAATAAACAATGTAAATTAAGTAGGCGATTTTAAAATGTCATATCCATAATTTTTTGTATTTGAATACCATCAAATCATGTTCCTTTTAGGGTTAGCAAATTTAACCCAACTGACATTTTTGTCATTAGTTGTTTTCATTTTTATATTTTTTTAATTTATAAAATATTATTTACTTAAAACTCTTCTTTATATTTTAATACAGTTAACTAATTTTCTGAGGCAAACACCAAGGACATTCAATGGTAGTCCAACTTCAGGACACATATGAGAAAAAATGAAAAAAATTAAATTTATATTTTGGATAACTTGTACTAATGTACTCTTTCGTAAATTAAATTTATTTTAAGCCTACCATGAGTTCATTAACAAACCAAATTTGAAATGAATAAATTCAATCTTTTACCTGTTCATATCCGAACTATAAAAGAATATGCATTTATAATATAATATCTAATTAAATATAATAGAATCCAAACTACATGAATTATATCATTATAATTTGGATATTTTCTTATATATATATATATATATATATATATATATATATATATATAATTTTAATTGATTAAATAATAAATAATCAGCAAAATAATGTTAATTTTTTATTTATTTTGAACACCTCTTATACACTTAGTCTAGATTAAAAAAGGTTTACAAAAATACATTTTTATGGAGTATTCATTCAATTCTCATACTCACTCTTATACTGACTTAAGCGTTCTCATCGATCTTCACCAGTAACACGACAATAAACTCTTATAATTAGGTGGAGTTCGACTTCGTTAGAATCTCTTTTTCACCTTGGGAGATTTATACTCTTTTTCAATAAAAGCATTTGGTATTCAATGTGGGAGAGGCAAATTTTTTTCACTTATGATCTTTACCAAAAGTAGAATTGTCATGTCGTTATTGAGATGAATTCATCACACAATGGAACCTTGACAACTCATATTGATGTCATTCTTTAGAAAAAATGAAGAAAATCTCCAAAATGCATAATAAATTTGATAAAGATTTGGAGCTTTAAGAGAATCAATATAGAGTCAAATTGATTCAACATTGGAACGAGTTAAGTTAATATCAAAACAAGTTGCAGACTTTCCTATAACAATGGGTAGTATTCAACCAAAACAAGACTACTCATTGTCTGAACAAGACAACCAAGGTTGAACCCCACATGATAAACAAATTGTTGAATCTCATACAATCCATAGATCGAAACCAGTACTCCAATCCAATCCATTTTGTTTGTGTTTAGGCTACAGTGTTATACATGTGGGCAAGTTAGGCATGGCCTAAAGTAAAAAATGTTGTAGTGTAAATGAAGACAACCATAGTAAAAATAATTGTTGGGTATGACTCTATGTATAGAACTTAGTGATACATGTTTAACTTATGATTTATTAGGCTTAATTGGTCTTTTGGTCCTCATATTTCTTTATGTGATCCAATTGGTCCTCTATTTTTTTTTGGTTCAATTAAGTCCTTGTAGTTATGAAAATGATCCAATTAAGTCTTTTTCGCTTAGATTGACGTTAACAGCATGTTCGTACATGTTATGTGTCAGTTTGTAGTATTTTCACGTGTTAATGTTAGTGCGAGTGTCACATATTAGTGTGAGTACCATGTGTTAGTGTCATTGTCACATGAGAATATCTTGTATTCAATTTAGTCATTGCATATAAAATGTTGACTCAATTGAATCCTTATATTTTAAAATTTGACTTAATTGAGTACCAATTTTATTTTTCAATTTAAATTAAAAAATACATATTTTAAAAAATGAAAATGTAAAGTAACATTTGTAGGTTTTAAATTTTAATATTTTTAATATGTGAAGTGTCACTTTAAATTTACATATTAATATTTAAAAAAAATTATAAGTTTAAAATAGGGATTTTTTTATTGAAATTTAAAATGTAAAAAATATAATTAATTTGAATATTTAGATGGAGTGATTTGATGTATAAATTTTGAAAATTTATTTTAACATGTATATATAAGTTGCTATTAAGCTTAATTATTAATTTGGTCTCACTTTGGAAAGAGACAAAGATTCTACATTTAAAAATAAAAAAGATTGGGACTCAATTGAGTCAAAATTTCAAATACATAGACTAAATTATACTCAACAAATTTCTAAATATGTTCAACCCACTCTTAATAAGTTATGCTATCTTATTAATTCTAAAATTTTAGAATTAAATTAGAACAATTAATCGAGTGACTAATAAATAATGTAAATTAAACAAACGAATTTACTAGCAAATCATGTCCATAATTTTTGTATGTTGCATGACTCTTTTTAAAACTTTAAAACCCAATTAATAAGTTATGTTATCTTATTAATTCTAAAACTTTAAAATTAAATTAGAATAATTAATCGAGTGATTAATAAACAATGTAAATTAAACAAGCGATTTTTCTAGCAAATCATATCCATAAATTTTCTATTTGAATGCCATCAAACCATATTCCCTTTAGGGTTAAGGGTTTAACTATGTGTACTTTCTTATATAGCTTTAGTAAATATATAAGTATAGGAAAATGATATAGTAATATCCATTTTTTGACAACTTCTCTCACAACATGACATGTCATATGTTTTTCAATTTTCACGTTGGTTTTTTTAGAAGAAAGCAGGTGGAGAAAAAGTAAAAAGCGGGAGTGGAAATTGGAGGAGAAACATTGTAGTGTGGGTTTACCCATTGGACGAAAGCTTCGACAGTTCGGCGTTCGGATCCATTGGGGTGGAAAGGAGAGATTTTTATTGTTGCTTGTAGTGTCGTCATCATTGTAGTGGCGTAAATTTTTGGGTTTCGTCTTTAGGGTGAAATCTAATTGAGGCCACTTCTTTGAAAGATGCGTGGTGGTAAGTTGTATTTATTTTTGCATATTGCTTGTGATTAATTTTTGTGTAAAAAGCAAGAACGAAGATGGGTTTTTGTTTTGCATATTGCTTGTGATTACCAAACTCTATTAGATGCACTAAAGAGGGCAATCATCCAAAACCTCGTCGTGCAAGCCACGATCTCGCACACTCCACTGGACTTCCTAAACCACCAGGCTACAACCTAGAGTGGCCATGTGTTACCCCAATATAAGATGCACTCGTAACTGGGGCCCCAGCCAAAGCATCACATCATAAACATCACCTAAAGCTGTGTAGAAATCCTTCCTTGCACACCAACTCTACACCAGAACCGCCTGGCACGCCTCTCGCGTCGCTAGGTGGAACCTGGTCCTAGACCGCCTGGCGGGCATCTCACACCGCCAGACGCCAAGCATCTCCTAGAAGCCTCACTGCTTCGTCACCGCCTCGCGTAGATAGTGGCCACTGCCACTATTTTGGAACTCTATCGCCTGGCGGCTCACCCCGGCCGCTAGGTGTTATACCAATAGCACAATGCTATTGGCTTTTGGCACTTTCCGCAGGTCTTAAGAGACCCCAACATGCAATGCATCATTCACATATCAATCATAGTATTCAAGACATAACACCATAACCAAAACTCAATATATACAAATAACTCATGCCCAATCAAGTCTTATTATGCCCTAACATGCCTTACTTTATTCACTACTGGAACAAGCCACAAAATTGTCAATATGGTATCCACCATTTTCCACAACACAGTTATACAGTTTACAGTACCATATCCTAATTACAGCTACACACCCAAATCATGCCAATTTGATTTTATCATGCACACATACTCTTCATCAATTATTACCTTAAACCTGCCATATACACTCAATATACTCAAGTCCTATAATTGTATAGTTTAATATTCATATAACTCAATCTCACGCTTATTACCCAATTAATATACAATCTGAATTATAGCTTATCACATACAGCCAAACGTTTCAAGACAACTACTACCCCACATCACACATCACAACTTTTACTTATTTTAACCTCCTTTAGTCCTTATTATGTCATATGCTTCTACTTGCTCAATTTTAATCATATACTTATGAATTGACCAGTCAAACACCCAATAACACACATCACAATTGAACCTCGAGACATCCTGCTGCATTGAGGTGTCGCCTGGCGGCAATCCAGAATCTGTCAGGCGGTGCTTAGCAATCTGGTCCTGAGAGATCACTCGTGCACTCTTCGTGACCCCTTAAACACCCCCAACCATAGTATTCACCTTTACATAAATAATTTAACTCGCACACATCATACATGTTCATGCTTGGTTCATATATAATCATCTTTTCTATATCATCGACGCATCAATCATTGATAGAACTAGTGCTCATTCATCCCCATCCTAACAAGGACCCTAATTTCCCAAATTCATTTTGAATTCCATGCAATCTCCACCAAATAATAACTGCAATCCATAATGCATCATGCTAGTTATATACATACAAATATGAATCCCATATAAGCACTCTGACACCATTGTCCAACCAAACAAAAATAAAAACATTGACAATGCCACATAACTCGCCTGGCAGATCACCCTTAACCGCCAGGCGGTTCATAGAGAAACCCAGAAAACTGGGTTGCAACCACAAGCGTTGCCTGGCGGTAGCTCATGCGTCACCAGGCGGTTTCTGGAAAAACCCAGAAACGTGAAAAAAAGTTCGAGAATAACAGAGTTCATGCATTCCAATAATTTCATATAATACCTATCCATACGAGAAAAGTTAAAAACACTAAGTAGGAACTCCCCTAACCTGGATTTCCTTGCCAAATTTGAGAATTCCTACAATCCAAATCCTTAGCAATGAGCCTCTCCTTCAATCTCCTTCCCAGCTTGATACCAATCTCTCCTCACTCTCTGTTTTCAGTGCTATAGGTGTGCTTGTGCAAAAAGGTTGCTCTACCTCTCTAATTTCTCTATTATTTCTCTTCCAAAACCTTACTTTTAATGGCCATTAAGAGAAAAACGAGAATTACATTAATCTTGTGATTAATGGTTAATCAATGGTCATTCAAGATGGTTTTCTACTCCTTCCAACTGCCTTCTTAGATGGCTAGGGTTTCTCTACCCTTTCCCATTCATGCCAAAAATTGATTTTAGCAAAAAGAAGTCATTTCTCTTAGGCCAAGGTTCGAACCCATAACCTTCCAGAATTCTCTTCCTCAACCTTGGTCCCCATGGAACACACACCCTATTCTTGAAACGAAGAAGGCCATCTACCCCCATCTTATAATCCTTACCTTTTTTGTACCCAACCACCCCATGATCTGTTGTAACTCGTGGTCCTTTCCTTGTTCCACTCTGATCTCATCAAGAAACTTGTTAGTAACCTTCAACATACCACATCATATATGATCAAAATTTATTTGCAGTTCTAGGTTCATATCTCTGAGCTTCTCTATCAACTCCAATTCCCTCACCATCATGGAGGACATATGTACTCGTTTTCTACTCAAGGTATCTGCTACAATATTAGCTTTACCAGGATAGTATAAAAGCTCAAAGTCGTAGTCCTTGAGGTATTGCATCCACCGTCTCTGCCGCATATTTAGCTCCTTCTGATCAAACAAGTACTTTAGACTCTTATGATCACTGAAGACTTGAAATTGAGAGCCATACAGATAATGACACCATGTTTTTAAAGCAAAGACAACTGCAGCTAGTTCCAGGTCGTGAGTGGGATAATTTTCCTCGTGCACCTTCAACTGTCGAGATGCATAGGCTATAAGTCCTTTCTCTTGCATCAGCACACAACCCAGACCTTGATATGACGCATCACAGTGCACTTCAAATATCTTAGTTGTATCTAGAATTGCCAAGACTAGAGCTATGGTGAGCCTTCTCTTAATATCCTCAAAACACGCCTCACAACTATCGGTTCAGGAGAAAGGTTTATCTTTACGAGTGAGTTGTGTCATGGGACTCACCAACTTAGAGAATCCCTCCACGAACCTCCTATAATAACCCGCCAATCCTAAGAAACTCTTGACTTCTGACACTGTCTACGGTCGCTCCCACTTCATTACCGTATCAACCTTCACTGAGTCTACTACAATACCCTACGTTGAGATCACATGACCAAGAAACTGAACTTCTTCTATCCAAAACTCACATTTAAACAATTTTCCGTATAACTGATGCTCTTTGAGTACTTCTAACACAACCCTCAGGTGTCCAGCATGTTCCTCCCAATTCTTGGAGTAAATAAGAATGTCGTCAATAAATATCACGACAAACTTATCTAACCACGGTCGGAAGATTCTATTCATGTAGGCCATGAATATCGTTGGGGCATTGGTCACTCTAAATGACATCACCACATATTCATAGTGACCATATCGAGACCTGAATGCAGTCTTCTGAACAACCTCCAGTTTCACTAGGATCTGGTGATACCAAGACCGTAGATCAATTTTTGAAAATACCCCTACTCCTCTCAACTAGTCTAACAAGTCGTCGATTTTGGGCAGTGGATACTTATTCTTTATCGTCAACTTATTTAGTTGACGAAATCCACATAGAGTTTAGAACTCCCATCCTTCTTCTTGACTAGTAGCACCGGAGCTTTCCACGGTGACGCACTAGGTCGAATGAACTTCTTCTCTAGCAGATCTTCAATCTACTTTTTTAGCTTAGCCAACTATGTCGGTGCCATTCTATATGGGGCCATCGACACTAGCCTCGCTCCAGGGACAAGATCAATGGCGAAGTCAACATCTCTACTTGGCAGTAATCCAAGAACTTCATCTGGAAACACGTCGGAGTATTCATCCACTACCGGTATACTTCTGATCAAGTCAATTGTACTCTTCTTCTCTGACTGCACCATTATCATAAAGCATGAAGCTCCATCGGCCTCTTCTTTTAGAGCCTCACGAGTAGAGATCAGTGTCAGCCCGTCGGCCTCTAGAAATAGTATGTTGCACCGTCTACAATCAATTATGACGTGATTGTTTGATTGCCAGTCCATCCCGAGTATCACGTCCAATCCCTCTAATGGCAAGCAAATAAGGTTCACTTTGAACCTGCGTCTTGCCACGTCTATAGAGCATCTAGCACAAACCGAGTTGGTCGAGACTTGCCCAGATGCAGGTGTTGAGATTGTCAGTTCGCACCCCAAGTCACGAACGACAAGTCCAAGTTTACTCACACATTCCTTAGAGATGAATGAGTGAGTAGCTCCTGAGTCAAACAACACCAAAACACTATGGTCAAATAATAAGCACCGGTCAAGTATAAGGTTACCTGACTGAGTGGCCTCAGTACTGGTCAATGCAAACACCCTCCTAGCAGCTCGAGGTCGATCAACTATCACCTTCTGCTATTTTTGCTACGGTGGTGTTTCTTTGGTCGCCTTTTTATTGGGATATTGCCTCACATAATGCCCCATCTGCTCACATTTGTAACACTTCACATGTTCAATGCTACCTCCTAAACTGCCTACGGCTCTAGTGCAGTTCATGCGAAGATGTACACCCCCACAGTTATAGCATCACAACCCTAGAGAGGACGGTTGTTGCCTGCTATATGGTGTCTTCTACTGCTTAGCCTCCAAGGTACCCTTATACGTCCTTGCAATCCGGCTAGGCCTTGTCTCTAACTCCTCCACGGTCCTGGCCTACTCTACCAGGAGGGGAAACTCTCTGATCCGCAATGGCATAATAAATCTGCATAGCTCATGCTTCAAGCCTCCCTCAAACTTTCGGCATCGCCATTCCTCTGTAATCTCCTGCGAGTAGAACCTCGCCAAATACTCAAAGCGATCCACATATCCCTGCACAGATCGGTTACCCTGTCGTAGAGTAAGGAACTCTGCCTCTACAGCATGTTTCGCCGAGTCTAGAAAATACTTCTCCAGGAATCTCATCCTGAAGTTCACCCAGTTCACCTCTTCCTATCGGGTGTGCATCTGCTGCTGCATTCCAGTCCACCAATACTCTGCATCGCCCACCAGCAAGAAAGTGGCAAACGTTAACTGTTGTGCCTCAGTACACGCTAGCACCCTGAATATTTTCTCACACTCTCGAAGCCAAGGATCGGCCTCGTTTGGAGTAGCTTTGCACTACAAGAAAAACGGTAATTATCGACGGTCATAATCCGTCGATAATACCACAATTTCGTCGGTAATGATGTTTTACCGACAGATTTTCGACGGCAAGAAATCCATCCGTAACAGATGACTTTAGTGCTCTGGGACCAACATCAGTGCTCTGGACCAACGGACGTGGGAAGACCAAACACAATCTCATATAAATCAAAGAACCATGTCAGAACAAGTAGCACAGATCAGCATTGCAAAAACCAGAACGAATTAAACTCACCAAAACGATAGTGAGGGTCCGAGAACGCGATGGTCGGCGAGAATGCAGAGACGTTGTGCTTCCTCCACCAACGACGAACTTTTGTCGTGAACCTAGACCCACGATGGAAGCGATGAGGTGACGACACTAGAGAGGTCAAGGCAGCGACGCGGTGACGGCAGTGACACGGTGACTGCAGCGTCACGGTGACAGCAGCAGCGAGGTGATCAACAACGACGAGGTTTCTAATTGGCGTTTTGGGGGAATAGCAGCGGTGGTTGCATGGTGGATGGCAACGACAACCTCAACGCACTGGCAAGGTGAAATGCGGCAAGGTGGCCCGTGATGTTGGATTGATTCAGCGGCAGGGTGGCGTTCGCGTTCGAGTTCAGTGTCGCGTTTTGGTGGTGAAATGAAATTGGGGGAGGAAGAAAGTGAAGTTGGGTTCTGATATTAGGTTTTTATTTACCGAAGGATTAAATCCGTTGGTAATGGCAAACTATTTGTCGGTAAATGATAGTCTAATTTAACATGGACATTACCGACAGATTATTCCGTCGGTCCGTGCTTGTCCATTCTTTCCTCGACATTATCGACAGACATATCTGTCAGTAATGTTGTCAAGTCATTGTCAATCGCTAAATCCGTCGGTATTGATAATTTACCGACAGATCTAGATCTGTCGAAACGTTTTCGTCGATAATTCGTATATTTCTAGTAGTGTTGCCGCTGAACTTAGACAGCTTGTGCTTCAAAACATCTTCTATAGTGACCGGTCTAGTGGGCGACATCATGGCTCTTGGTTATGCCACCACAAGGTACATGGCATCAACCATCCTGTGGATTGCTTGTGCAATCTCATCAGTACCGGCATTGTTTCTTCTCCTTCTATTCGCCATAGCCTGAATACACAACATTTTTAACTGGTAAATCACACAATTTAACTTCAATAGCACAACAAGTTAAAACAACACATATACATATCACGTGACAGGCTCACTCCCCAAAGATCCCATGAAATCATTGAAATCATGGCTCTGATACCAAATGTAATGTCCTAGCCGGAAATTACTTATTTAAAAAAAACTAAATATAATAAAACAACCTCATTTATTAATTATTCCTTTTCCAAAACACGAGAAATTAAAATCCAAAGCCAACGCGCCAATAATAAATAAATCACAGCGTTCAATAATTACAATTATAACTATTTCTCAAACCATTACAAAATAGTTATTATTAGCTACCATGATTTTAGCTGCCAAAGAAATTGGTCACTAAAAATTAACTATCTAGGTTTTGACAGGTTATGGAATCTCTTCCTTCTCAATTTGATGTGTTGAAGACTTCTTACAACACTCAGGAGGAGGAATGGACAATTGATGTGATGATAGTTATTATTTCTCAAAAGGAAGCATCGATTAAAAAGACCAAGTCTCATAATGTGCAGTTCACAACTACTACTTTTGGCACTGAACCTGTGAAAAAGGGATTCAAAGGAAAATCTCGTTATGAAAAGGGGAACATAGGGAAAGCATCAGTGGTTTTGGAGCCTAAGAAGAATTATTTCAAGGGGAATTGTGTCTATTGTAAGAAATTTGGGCACAAACTAGCTGACTGTTATTTTCGTAAAAAGAAGAATGTTGATAAGGAAGGTATACTCTTATATGCTCTAGCTTGTTTTGAATCTAATGTTATTGATGTTCCTCCCAACTCTTGGTGGTTAGACTCAAGTGCCACTATTCATGTTGTGAATTCTTTACAAGGGTTCACATGCCTGAGAAAACTAAGTGATGTCGAGTCCAAGATTATCATGGGAGATGGTGCTATAGCATCAGTTGAAGACATATGAGTAGTTTCTTTAAATTTACCTTTTGGACATGTTTTGTTGTTGAAAGACGTTGTTTATGCACCTTCTATGAGAAGGAATTTGATTTCAGTTTTAGGTTTGGATAAATGTGGCTACACTTTTGAATTTGGCAATGGTAAACTTGTTTATTTCAATTCAATTATTGTTGGCTTAGGAGTTTTATATGATGGGCTTTACATGCTGAATCTAAATGACATTTCTGTTAATTTTGTTATTGGATATAAGAGTAATAAAGTTGATGAAAATTCCCCTATGTTGTGGCATAGACGTCTAGGATATATTTCTAGACCTTGGATTGAGAGGTTGATTAACAAGGGTATTCTGCATGATCTAAATTTTTCTAATTTTGATACTTGTGTTGATTGTGTTAAGGGCAAGCTTACTGCAAAAGTAAGAAATATAGGAGCAAACAGGAATGACAATGTGTTAGAGCTTATTCATACTGATATATGTGGACCTATCACACCCACCTCCATGGGGGGATATAGGTACTTTATCACGTTTATAGACGATTATTCCCGATTTGGATGGATAGATCTCCTACAGGAAAAATCAAGTTCCTTGGATGATTTTAAGTCTTTCAAAGCTGCTATTGAGTTGAAAACAGGAAAGAAGATAAAATGTGTAAGGTTTGACAAAGGTGGAGAGTATTATGGCAGATATCACTAGTGCAGAATTGCATTTTTACCTCGCCTTATAGGCCTCGGTTGGCAAGGAACCGAAGCATATAATGGCGCAGTGGCATTTTTGCAATTCCAGGCAACTTTTATGCCTCGGTTCAAGTAAAACCCGAAGCCAAAAGGCGTTATAGGCTTCGGTTCAAAAAAAAACTGGTGCCAAAAGGAGTTATAGGCTTCAGTTAAACAGACTCGAAGCCAAAAAGATTGCCAGAAATTTCAAAAATGGCATTGTCGTTGTGTCTTATAGGCTTCGGTTTAAAAAAAACTGGTGCCAAAAGGAGTTATAGGCTTCGGTTAAACAGACCCGAAACCGAAAAGGTTGCCAAAAATTTCAAAAATGCCATTGTCGTTGCTTCTTTGGCCTCGGGTGTTAGGGAATCGGGGCCAAATAGCACTAAATGCCTCGGTTATCAATTAAATCGAGGCCATAAAGTTTAATTAGGGCTCAAAAACGCGAACCCCTTTCTTCCTCGTGCGCGCTGTCTCCTTCATTTCTCTCTGCAACTTCCGGTGACTCCACCGCGAGCTCCCCTTCTTGTGCTGCCACGGTTGTGCTGCCACCGTTGTGCTGCCGTCGTCGCTGTCTCCTCCTTCCCTCTCTGCAACTTCAGGCGACACCACCACGTGAGCCCCCTTGTTGTGCTGCCACCGTTGTGCTGCCGTCGTCGCGTCTCGCCTCCGGACACGTTACTCTGGCCAGTCGTCCCTCTCTCTCTCTACAACTATTCTGGCGTCCCTCTACCACCACGCGAGACCCTCTTCTTCTTCCACCAACGTTAGGCTGCCACCAAACTTTCGCACCTCCAGCCATGCTTCTCCAGCCACCGTCGCTGCACTCTTTTTCCTGCACCTCCATTTCGTGCACGAACATTTTCCTTTTTTCCTGCACCTTTTTTCCTGCACCTCCAACACATTTTTGTTTGGTTTTTGTTTTGTATATGTTAATTTTCAATTTTAGTTATGTAAGTGTTAATTTGCATTGAGATTGAAATTGCTTGGAGTGTTTTGATTAATTTTGTGAGAGGATTGAGTCTCAATTTAAGAGCATTGTGTCTTCAAATGTAGAGCATTAAGTCTGAATTTAAGAGAATTGTAAGAACACTACAATTAAATAGGTAATATATGATGTTAAGAAAATTGTTGTTTTTGCTTTTATTTTTTACTTATGACTTTCTCTTGTATTTTTTGTTATCTCTTGTAGCTCTCTAACGCGTTGAATTGCATCATCTTCCATTGTCATCTGCTTTTTACGCACTCCCAGGTTCCTAATTCTAATATTTTCCTATGATGCCAATATGTTGTTTGCTTTATATATTTGATTAATTATTTGTTAAAATATGTTTTTTGCTTTTCTTATATGTGAGTTAGCCTTAGTTTCCGTTTGAGATTCAATACGAAAATTATGTATTGTCCCCGAGTTTTCATTTTGAAAAAACTACATTTTTTTTAAATTAGATATAAAGGGATACAATACTAATAATTTAAATGTATTGAATCTTGAATTGTCTGATTGGACAATTTAAGAAGATTAATCACTTTCTAGTAATTTATTATTGCATATATATATATATATATATATATATATATATATATATATATTATATATATATATATATATATATATATATATATATATATATATTTTAAAATACATATCTTAAAATTCATGAATATTTGTCAATTGTGTTTTGTATTGATCTTCGGGTGCATATTTGATTGTGGTTTATAATCACTTTCATTTCGTGTATCTTGAAGGCCAATGCGAAATGCTGGCAAAATTTCGTGAAATTTAAGATATGTATTTTAAAAGTATTATGTACCAATAAAATAAAGAAAGTGAATCTTCTTAAATGGGATAGGGTCACACCTTGATTACGACGTGAGCATTGATTCAAAGATTACTGAAATTGTTCACGCAATTTCAATATGGATCGAGATTGGATTAATTTACCACGTATCAGCACTGAGTATGAGAATAAAGTAGAAGAATTTATAAAATTTGCACAACGTTATGAGGGAAGAAGTGATGATGAGTGAAGTTCAGATGTCCTTGTGTCAACTGTTTGAATGGAAGAAAATTGAATGCAACTCAAGTAAGGGAACATCTTATTTGTAATGGTTTCCTTAGAAGTTATACAATATGGACATGGCACGGCGAATTAATACACATTCCAACTGTTTCTCGAATTGAATATCTAGATGATTCCTCCATGAAAGAGCGACGGGAAGTGCGAGGGGAAAAGTGACGGGAAGAGCGATGTGAAGAGCGAGTAGAAGAAGACAATATGGAGGACATGATACGGGATGTTGGCGCAGAAGCTTTTGCACAAGCGCATGTGTATGAGACGATATTTGCTGATGCAGAAACTTCATTTAAGACTTGTGAATTTGAAAGCAACCAATGGTTGGACAGATAAAAGCTTCACAGAATTGCTTGTGCTCTTGAATGAAATGCTTCCCGAAGGAAATACTCTACCCACTCAAAACTATGACGCCAAGAAAATTCTTTGTCCGATGGGTATGGAGTATAAAAGGATACACGCATGTCCTAATGATTGCATATTATACAGAAAAGAATTTGAAGATTTGAAAAATGTCCAAAGTGTAGGTCATCACGGTACAAGCAGAAAAGAAACAGTGAAGATAATGGTCAAATAGAGAAGGAAGGATCTGCTTTGAAAGTAGTATAGTACCTTCCAATCGTGCCAAGACTTAAGCGTTTGTTTGCAATTCTAAAGATGCTAAAAACCTTAGATGGCATGCAACTGAGAGAAGATGTGACGGACTCCTTCGTCATCCAGCTGATTCAATGCAATGGAAAAATATTGATCAGGAATTTCCCAAGTTCGGTGAAGAATGTAGAAATATTCGTTTTTGCTTAGCTATCGATGGAATGAATCCATTTGGTAATTTAAGTACAAACCATAGTTGTTGGCCCGTTATATTATTGATTTACAACTTATCTCCTGGACTCTGCATGAAGAGAAAATACATGATGTTGTCTATGATGATATTTGGTTCAAAGCAGCCTGGAAATGACATAGATGTATATCTCAATCCTCTAGTTGAAGACTTGAAGTTGTTATGGGTTGATGGTGTTGAAGTATTTGATGTTGTTGCTTCTGAAACTTTCATGATGCATGCAATGTTATTTTGCACCATTAATGACTTTCCAGCTTATGGTAATTTGTCAGGGTACAGTGTTAAGATTCATAAAGCATGTCATATATGTGAAGAAAACGCATCATCTCATCAGTTGAAAAATGGAAGGAAGACCGTGTATCTGTGCCATCGAAGGTTTTTACAAGCTAATCATCCTTATTGAAGGTTAAAGAAAGCATTCAATGGACATCAAGAGAATGACAAAGCACCAACTCCATTAACTGGCATTCAAATTCATGAAAAAGTTAATAAAGTACATCATGTATTTGGTAAAACGTCAAAGAAGTCATCTGCATCGAGCCCTTGGAAGAAAAAGTCAATATTCTTTGACCTTCCATACTGGTCGAAGTTAGAAGTTAGGCATTGCATAGATGTCATGCATGTAGAGAAGAATGTGTGTGATAGCTTGATTGGTACACTACTTAACATTCAGGGAAAGACAAAAGATGGAGTAAATGCTCGTTTGGATTTGGTTGAAATGAAGATCCGAGAAGACTTGGCACCAAGGGAGGTTGGTAGGCGTACTTATTTGCCCCCTGCATGTTACACTATGTCCAGACAAGAGCAGATAAGTTTTCACTTATGTTTAAAGAGTGTCAAGGTACCTCAAGGATACTCTTCAAATATTCAGAGTTTAGTGTCCATGCAAGACTTGAAGCTTGTTGGCCTAAAGTCTCACGATTGCCACATCTTAATGCAACAATTGTTACCTGTAGCTATTCGTGGAATTTTACCCAAAAATGTTAGACAAACTATAACGCGTTTGTGTGCATTCTTCTCTTCAATTTGTAGCAAAGTCATTGATCCCTTAAAGTTAGATGAACTTCAAGCCGAAATTGTTATCATCTTGTGTCAGCTAGAGATGTTTTTCCCTCCATCATTTTTTGACATCATGGTACATTTACTTGTTCATCTGGTGAGAGAAATCAAATTTTGTGGACCAGTATACTTAAGATGGATGTATCCCATTGAACGTTACATGAAGATTTTGAAAGGGTATGTGAAAAAACAATATCGTCTAGAAGCTTCAATGATCGAAAGATATATTGCTGAAGAAAGTGTCGAGTTTTGTTCAGATTACATGGCAAAAGCAAAAATGATAGGAGTTCCTCATAGATCATGGTTGAACAGGTGTTCTATAAGTAACAACATCCGAGGTGTGAGTGTGGTTACCAAAGATCGCGAAGAGTTTATGCAAGCACACCTATATATATTGAACAACACAAATGAGGTAATGCCTTACTTATCTGCACACAAAGTCATTGTGAAAGAGAACAATCCAAAACAATCAGAGAAATGGCATTTGATGGAGCATAATAGAACATTCATGCCTTGGTTTAAATCTAAGGTTTTGAAAGATTCGCAATGCTCTGAGACTTTGATGTGGTTAGCAAATGGGTTGAAATTTGATGTCATCTGTTGTACAGGTTATGAAATCAATAATTACACATTCTATACAAAGACTCTAGATGATAAAAGCACAATACAAAATAGTGGAGTCAGTCTTGAAGCTGAGTCGCTACAATTTTCTACATCTAAAGATCAAAATCCCGTAGTAGGATCAATGACATACTATGGTGTAATACAAGAGATATGGGAGGTTGATTATACCATGTTTACTATTCCACTATTCAAATGTAAGTGGATTGACAATAAGAGTGGTGTCAAAATAGATGAATCAGGAATGACTCTAGTGGATTTTTGAAAGGTGGGTTATCGAGACGAGCCATTTATCATGGCACAACAAGCATCTCAGGTTTTCTATGTTAAATATCCTGCGTCTGAACATTGGTTTGTCGCTCTTCATGGAAAAAAAACAGATTGATCGTAATGAAGAGAATATGAGTGATCTTAATATTGCTGTCACCCACCCATTTAGAACAACGATAAATGTTAATGAAATCCATCTAGTTGATGATGTACATGCAATTCGAGAAGATCACGATGAAGGAATATACATATGACCAATCAATAACTTTATGTATGAATTTTATGTTCTTGTTAAAATTTAGGTGTTTTGTTAAATAATGTTTTATATATTATTTTATATGTTGCTTATTAATGTTTTTTTATGTTTTCATTTCACAGATACATGGCTGAACATTATACTTCATCAGAGGATGAGCACCTACTAGGAGACCCACCAGAGGAGCCACTAGGTTGAGAGAGCTCTTAATTAGAAGAGCTAAAGGTCAGAAAACACATGTTGATATTAACGTCGACACTGGTGAGCCTAGTGGTCGTTCTGAGGACGTCTTCAAAAGCTATTTAGGAATGTTGACACGAGAGAGAATATCAATCCTTACGCCATCTTTTGATCATGTCACTGAAGTTGATCGGGAAATGATATGGCAAGATTTATTGGTAACTAATATTAATGTTATTAACATTATACTTTGATTTTGTTGATAATATGATAAATATTGTTGATGACATTTTCTATATTGCAGCTAACATTTGATATTCCAAATGTGACGACGCTTAAACAAAAATGTTTGTCATCGGTGGCTGATAAATTTTGTTGTTTTAATACCAAGTTGACGTCTAGGTATGTCTTTGGACATAAAAATAATGAAAATCCATTGTTGAAATACACTTGGATTGATGAAGGCACGTGGCGTCAGTTTCTTGAGCTTCGGACATCTGAGGGATGACAGGTATGTTTATTTGAAATCATCAATAACACAATTGATAATTATGCAAAATTTTAACTAATTCATAAAGTAGGTTTTATATGTTACAGGTAAAGAGAAAAAAGGCTCAAAGCATAAGTGCTCAAAATAAAAACCCGCACATATTATCTCATGGTGGGTATAGAAAACTTAAAGAGAAGATAATGACAGAAAAGAAAAAATATAGGCCCCCACCTTCTGAGGGTGAAGATACTGAGCCTCCTTCACCACCATCACGTCATCAAAGGTGGAAGTTAGCCCGTTTACGCTCATCGGGCAACTACACTTCTGAATCTGCACGAGAAATCTCTGAGAAAATTGTAAGATACAATTCTTATATTGTAAGATACTAAGCCTCCTTCACCACCGTCATCGTTCATGTTTTATATTGTATTTTTTTATTATTTTTTTGTTACATTGTAGGATTCGTTGGTTGAGCAGACCTCCCAAGGAGGATTTATTCCAGAAGGTCGTCATGACATACTTGCTACTGCAATTGGACGACCTGAGCACTCTGGACGTGTGCGTGGTGCTGGATCAGGAGTCAACATATGCCAATTTTTTGGTTCCTCCTCTCATCAGTCTTCATATAGTCATGGTGCTGATTATGAACAAAGAATGAAGGAAATGATCACGGCGCAGGTGAGAGAAGAACTTATGTGCCAATTTGAGCATTATGGCATTCGTTCATCAGTGGATCATCCGCCAGAACTAGACCCATTTGTGCCTCCCACGAGTTAATTTGTTTTCTATAAGTTATGAATTGAATAAATGATATTTAATAAAGTAATTGAATAACATTAATAAATCGTTGACTCTAACAGGTAGAAGCAGAAAAGAGACTTGTTCAGCTCCACCCAGGGATGACATGGATGACACTCATCAATGTCAGCTATATATTTGGGATGGTATAGAGAAGACACTAGTGGCTCGTGGAAAAGTATTTGAGGCAGTCACAGTTCTTCATGGCATGGAGTTATCAGAGGATGAGGTTAAGGTCACGGTAGATGAGGTTCTCATGCTGTTTGCTTTAGTTCCTGTGCCAACAGATGAGGTGTATATTGTGGCACAGGCATTCCAGTGTTTCCTCGCCTGGCCTAGAGATTTGGTTGTTACTGACCCCCCGGTACAGACTCTTAAACCCACAAATATACTACATTTTTAAGTTTACATGTTTCTTATATTCAAACTTAAATTATATTCCATTTTAACTGAAATTGCATCAATATAGGAAAAACCTCAATCAAAGAAGATTCTTCTCTCTTTGGACGATCCTCTTGGTGCATTGCTCCAACTTGCAGAAATCATAGCTGATAAGCCGATGCAGGTTCCTTGGGATGCTAAAATTTTTGGGAGAGATCTTGACATCCCACTTTACTTGCATTCCCAAGATGTCTTGGAGCTTGCACGGGGACAAGAGGAACTCAATATTACCATTATTTAGTTATGGATGATGTAAGTCTTTTAGTCATTATATATAATTATTTGATATATTTGTCTATTTACTTATATCAAACCAATTTTTGGTTTAGGTATCTGTCTGGTGTCATTGAAACTATGGGGTTGAATGATCTATATGGGTTTATAGACCCCCAACTCACTCATCAAGGCAACAAGTTTGATGACATCCAAGCATATGTGACCAAATGCTTTCAACACGGAAAAGAAATTTATTTTGTCCCTTATGTTGCTGGGTAAGTCATTTTTGTTAACTTATGAATATAATCAGTCATTTTAATGCATAACAATGAATTTAATTTCTTATCAGGCGTCATTGGCAGTTACTTGTGGTTTCCCTAAGGGAGAACCTTGCTGTGTGGTTTTGCTCTTTGCATCGCCCTCCCCCCAACCATCTTAGACAAGTGATAGATTGGTGAGAACCTCAATGTAATTGTAACGTTGATATAATGTAGTGTAATAGACAAACCGACTCATATGAGTGCGGTTACTATATAATGCAATGGATGACAACCATTGTGCGTGCTCGTATTACAACAAATTGGGAAACAGTAATATATATTTGAATTAAAACGAATACTTTGCAATATTTCCCTTTTATATACTAACTTAACTTAATTTATTATTTTGTAGACATTCAAGAGTCCTACCGCAATTCCCACAAAGTCCATAAAGTTTGGTAGGATAGCATGTGCCAAATATATAATTGAAATGTACAATATTATTGATTAGGACATGTATCTTGATTGTAAATGATTTGTAATTGTATTTTAAATGAATTTGTTTTGTGGATGTGTTATAAAATATTCTATTTTGGTCTGGTCTATTCTGGTCTGTGCTGGGTGCTGAACAAAATTTGCAGGTTTAAATGTGAGAATAACACCAAAACAGAAACTGCATTAAAAAAACACCATATTAGGCCTCGGTTCATACCAGAACCGAGGTAAAAAGCACACATATGGTGTCGGGTGGAACCAAAACCGAGGCCAAAAGGGGATCGAATAATTAAAAATAAATTGCACATATGGCTTCGGGTGGAACCAAAACCGAAGCAGAAAGCTGGGCTCTATGGCCTCGGGTGCCTTTGAATCGAGGCAGAAGAAGGCTCTATGGCTTCGGTTCTCAACTGAGGCCAAAAGCTATCCACTTTTGGCCTCGCCCCAATATGCTTCGGTTCGAGAACCGATGCAGAATATTAAAAACAACCGTTGTCAAAGCCCCTTCCTGCACTGGTGTATGATGAGACTAGAAGAAATCCTGGACCTTTCGCTAGATTTCTTGATGAATGTGGTATTGAAGCTCAATATATTATGCCCGGTACTGCTCCGCAAAATCGAGTTGCAGAAAGGAGGAATCGTACTCTTTTAGAGATGATGAGATGTATGTTGAGTCATTCCTCTTTACCAAATTTCCTTTCTGGAGATGCTTTAAGGATTGATGTGTATATTCTTAATCAAGTACCTAGCAAGTCTGTTTCAAAGACTCCTTATGAACTCATGTTTGGGAAGAAGCCAAGTTTGAGACATTTCCATGTGTCGGGCTGTAAGGCGGAGGTGAGACCTTATAATCCTTAGTTATAAAAACTTGATCTTAAGATTGTTAGTGGATTCTTCATTGGTTATTGTGTGGGTTCTCATGGTAGCACGTTTTACTGTGCTTAAGACGACAAAAAAACATCTTTTTAACTATTATTTATTTATTTATATTATTTTCTATATTATACTAAAGAGATTTGAAATATAATTCTACAGTAACATATCACATAACTAAAATATTCACATATACATCTATTTGCAATACTGTATGCATCTTATATGCACACCATTTAGTACATCTTATATTTCCTACACCAGAAGAAGGAGGAGTGTTATTTATTTACAGTTTCCCCCTCATATACTGGCTTTCAAACAGGTGGAGGGAAAAGATTATGGATAGGGTTCACTTGGACTATTAGGGGTAAATAGAAGGTAACTCCGAAATGTCAGAGAGGAAAGTAATAATAGAGTTTCATGTTCCCTGAAATGTCACAGAATTATTCACTGCATTGGTTTGCAATGCATTCCCCGGGAAAATAGCAACAATGTCGAGGAAGAAGAGATCAGACATGTTGGGAGCAACCATCTATGATAAGGTTATAAAATTTTGTTTTTCACACACAATCATCAAAGGGAAGTGAAACAAATATCACATAAAAAAAAATATAACATATCATAATAAGATAAAATGAAATAAAAATTCTCCCAAATCCATAAAAATGGATTTTATCATACTTTATAAGATATTGATTAATTTTGTAATGACTAGTCAAGATCAATGAGCTCATGGTCAACAAAGTAACTCAATAACATCTCATCTTGAGTAATACTAACTCGTTTAAATCTCCAAGATCATACCTCTAACTACAATAATAAAATTTTTATTTATCATAAATTTTATTTCAATATTAAACCATATAATTATATAAATAAACAAATAGATAGGATCAATCAATAATTAAAATAAGTATAAATAAATAAAAAGGACCAATACGTAATTAAAGATAAATATAAATAAGTAAATGAGAGTAAATATAAATTGAATAAATAGGACTAGTGCACAACTGGAGATGAATAAATAAATAAATAAGAACGATAACTAAATATAAATTAGAATGAGGTTAGGGACACCTCACTTAAAGGTAAATATAGAAATAAAAATAATTATGAAGAGATAGGAAAAATAAGAGTCAAAAGATAATATGATAATTGTCTCCTCCCCTTACCTTAGTTATTGTGGAAAATGTTGTGGAAAATGCACCAAGGTGATATGTAATTTGTTTTTTTTTCCTTTGCTACTACGCTCTAACTCTCTTTTATCTTCTTCTCTTCTCTTTCTTTTCTTTTTTTCATTGCACCTTCACCCCTGTCTCTTCACCACTTCCTGCCTTTTCAATATCTTTTTTTTGGCTATTTATAGTGGTGGAGTCATGATGGCTATTAGTTTCCATTAAACTAAGCATTAATGGTATAGTTCCTCGTTAAGTTACTTGTAGATTATTTTTAGAAGATATTTTATCTTCTCATCACCTCACTAGTTTATCTTTGACATTATGTGTTTTGTTTATCATTTTATTATTATTAAGTACATCATCCATACTGTTATAATTAATATAGTTATTCGTTAAGATTCCACCATTAATACTATTTATTATATATATATATATATATATATATATATATATATATATATATTATAGTTATGATACATGTATGTATCATAACGCATAGCCATTTATATATACACATGAAATTTTTATATTTTTATAATTAATAAAATTATTATAATTAATTAACCATTTTTTTATCCTATAAATTTTTATAATCTTTATATTTATATATCCATAGTTTATTCGATTAGATATAACATACATAGAAAATCCAATGTATTATAAATTTTTTTTAGGTGTTAGTATACTGAAAACATTGTGGTATAAATTTTGAGATGTTACATTTTCTTCCCCAGATGCAGAAATTTTGTCCTCAAAATTTATTTACTTATTATATATATATATATATATATATATATATATATATATTGTTCCTATGAAGAAAAAATAAAAGATATTAGGGAACACAAATAATGTCTTACCTCAATCCTTAACCTCTCGAGCCGACTCCTTCTTGGCTTGTACATGTCATCTCCTAGCGTAGACGGTATGGACCCTTAGGGGGTTACCTGCGAAGAAGGCTCCTGTGATCAAGTCAGCAAAAAGTTCTTCAGAAGTCAAATCTAAGATTAGGGAATTAATGAAAGCGTACCCCTTAGTTGCTGGGGTCCACGCGTATTTATAGAGTTATTAATTTTGTCTTGTCATCTTTATGGGTTGAGCTAATATTTGGATCCTAGATGGGCCTAGGCCTGGCCTAAGCCCTGCGTTAGCGTTTGTTGATACTAAGGACCATGTTTGCGACATTCTAAGTTTAGAGTCATCAACTTATTATGTATTGTCCTTTGCAGTAGGCGGTCTGGGCCGTTATATGGTTCTACTTGACTGGTTATCTGCGTACTAATTTTATTTGTGGGGTTGTGCCTAAGTGGTCTTGGTCGTGTAGTTACCTAGGTCCGCCTAGGTATAGTACACACACACACACACACACACACACATATATATATATATATATATATATATATATATTAAAATAAATAAGGGTAAAAGTCTCTTATTTTCTCTTCTAATTCCCATGTAATATCTCCATTAGCTTCATTCCATGTGACTTTCACTAAAGGGATTTGTCTGCCTCTTAACTCTTTGACCTTCTTGTCCATAATTTGTACGGGCATTGCGTCAAATGTAAGGTTATTCTTTAATGTATTGTATCAAGTCTTATCACATGAGTTGGATCATAAATATATTTTCTTAATTGAGACACATGAAAGACATTATGAAGGTTGGAAAGGAACGAGGGTAAACAAATTTTATAAGCAACAGGACCTATTTTTCTAAGAATTTGGTAAGGACCAATGAACCGGGGACTGAGTTTTTTTTATTTTATCACTCTACCAATTCCAGTGGTTAGTGTTACTTTCAAGAATACATGATCACCTTCTTGAAATTCAAGAGGTCGTCTTTCTTGTCAGCATAACGTTTTTGTCTACTTTGAGTTGCTTTCAATTTGTCCCTAATCATTTTGATTTTCTCTGTTGTTTGTTGAATCATGTCTTTTCTATGTTGTTTGTTGAATCATGTCAAGGCCTAATACTAAATTTTCACCGATCTCAAACCAACACAAAGGTGTTCTACATTTTCTCCCATATAATGCCTCATTGGGTGCCATACCTATGCTAGAATTGAAACTATTGTTATAGGTGAACTTAATCAAAGGCAAGCATTGATCCCAACTATCAAAATCTTCTAACACACAAGCTCTCAGTAAATCTTCCAAAGATTGGATTGTTCTCTTTGATTGTCCATTAGTTTGGGTATGATATGTTGAGCTAAGATGGAGTTTAGTCCCCAAGGCCTGATGTAAGCTTCCCCAAAACTTAGAAGTATATCTAGGATCCTTATCAGACAAAATACTTGTTGGAACTCCATGCAACCTCACAATTTCTCTTATGTACAATTCAGTCAATTTCTCCAATGAATACCTGATGTTAATGGGTAAGAAGTAAGGAGACTTTGTTAATGTATCCACGATAACCCATATAGAATCAAATTTTTGAATGGTTCGTGGCAAGCCAACTACAAAATCCATTGTTATACTATCCATTTCCATTCAGGTATATCTAAGGATTGTAGCACTCCTGTTGGCTTTTGGTGTTCTATTTTAGCTTTTTGACAAACTAGACATTTTGCTACATATTGTGCGACTTCCCTTTTCATTTTGGGCCAGCAATACGTTTTCTTGAGATCTTAATACATTTTTGTTGTGCTTGGATGCATGCTTAATTTGCTTTTATGTGCTTCCTCTATAATCATTTTCTTAATTTCGTCATTGTTGGGTACACGCATCCTATCCTTAAATCTCAAAGTTCCTATCCTATCTATGCCAAAATTCTCTCCATCTTTTTGTCCTATAATTTCATTTTCTTTTGAATGAATTCATCACTTTCTTGTGCCTCATGGATTTATTTTTGTAAATTGCTAATGATCTGAATGGAATTTAATTGCATTTTATCAAGGCTTAGGGTGATCGACAAATTCATGTCTCTAAATTTTTCTAACAATTTCATTTCATGAATCATTAGTGTGGAAATATGTAAAGATTTTCTGCTTAAAGCATCTGTCACTACATTTGCATTTCCTGGATGGTAATGTAATTCAAAATCATAATCTTTCAAAAATTCCATCCATCTCCTTTGTCTCATATTTAATTCCTTTTGGTCAAACAAGTATTTGAGACTCTTATGATCACTAAAAACTTCGAACTTACCACCCTAGACATAATGTCTCCATATCTTAAGTGCAAAAACAATGGCAGCTAGTTCTAAATCATGGGTTGGGTAATTTTTCTCATGTGTTCTTAATTGTCTAGAAGCATATGCCACTACCCTTCTATCTTGCATAAGAACACAACCTAATCCCATTTTGGAAGCATCACAAAATATAACAAAGTGTCTAGTAGGATCAGGTAATGCTAAAACAAGAGAAATGGTTAATCTTTTCTCGAGTTCTTGAAAACTATTCTCACATTTTTTTATCCACAAAAAAGCTTGGTCCTTTTTGGTGAGTTGGGTTAAAGCCATAACTATTTTAGAAAATCCCTCAATGAATCTTCTATAATATCGTGCCAAACCGAGAAAACTACGAATCTTAGTCACTGTTTTTGGTGGTTCCCATTATAAAACTGCTTCTACTTTGGTCAGATCCACTAACGCTTATTGGAAGTCACATGTCCTAAGAATTTTACTTCCTCTAACCAGAATTCACACTTAGAAAATTTGGCATGCAATTTCTTTTCTTTCAAGATTTGCAAGACAATCTGAAGGTGTTCCTCATGTTCCTCAAGAGTCTTAGAATAAATAAGAATGTCATCTATAAAAACAACCACAAATTGATCTAAAAATGGATGGAAGATCTTATTCATATAATCCATAAATATTGCAGGAGCATTGGTCACACCAAAAGGCATCACTCGATATTCATAATGGTCATACCTAGTTCTGAAAGCAATTTTCTATATGTCTTCTGCTTTTACTCTAATTTGATGATATCCTGACCTTAAATCTATCTTAGAAAATACAGAGGCTCCTTGAAATTGGTCCATCAAGTCATCTATTCTAGGAAGAGGGTATTTATTCTTTATAGTAAATTTATTTAATTGACGGTAATCTACACATAACCTAAAATTTCCATCTTTCTTCTTAACTAGTAAAATCGGGGCTCCCCAAGGTGATGCACTAGGACGAATGAACTATTTTTCAAGTAACTCTTTCAATTGTTTCTTCAGCTCTGCTAATTCAGAGGGTGACATTTGATATGGTGCTATAGATATTGGTCAAGTTTCAGGCATCAAATTTATTAAAAATTCAATTTCTCTGTTGGGTGGTAAACCAGGAATATCATTGGGAAAGACTTTAGGAAAATTTTGAACAATTGTTATACTTTTCAACTCAACTTCTTCTTTTATTTCCATGGAAGATAACAAGTACCCTTGAATTTCATTCATTAAAGGCTCACTTTTTGAATTGGTGGGTGATTTTAAAAGATTCTCAGAGTTTGGAAATATTACTAATTTCTCAACACAATTCAAAAGGACTTGATTGGAAGATAACCAGTCCATACCTAAGATTACATCTAATTGAGATAAAGATAGACATATTAAATTTACAAGGAATTTTCTATTCTCAATGAACAGTGGACAATCTAAACAAACTCTATCGGTAATTACAAAGTCATTTGTGGGAGTTGAAACAACCAAACTAGCTTTTAGAAAACAAGTCGACATATTAAGATGTTGAACACAATAATTAGAAATGAATAAGTGAGTTGCATGTGAGTCGTACAATACATTTAAAGTTTTTCCTTTAATAAAACACATACCTTGAATTCAATCATGGTTTTCAGCAACTTCAGCTCCAATCATGGTGTACACTCTTCATGTTGTGGTAGGTTTTGTCTTGGTTGCAGCTGGATTGAAATGTGGCTTCTGTTGTCCACACTCAAAGAATAGGTGACCAGGTTTCCCACACTTGAAACAGACTGGTCCCTTAAGATGACAATCTTTAGCATGATGATCTTGTCTACATTTAAAGCATTTGATATGATCATATACAGGTCTACTAGAATTTCCTGATGAAGATTGGTTGGATTGGGTCCTCCATTGTGGGCGATTATAAGGTTTTCCCTCATTGCGTTTATTTTTATTTGTCTGGGGTCCAACATATTTTGGTTTGTTATTTTGGTTGTTCTCAAAATCTTCCAAAAATCTACACTTGTGAATAAGTTAAACCTTACGATTCAGAGTTTCCTTCAAGTCTTTGATTTCCTAATAGAGTTGTAGCCATGTCTCTAATAACTTGTACTGCTTCAGTTAATTCATTGTTCTTTCTATTGTTCGCCACCTAGAATTGTATGAATTAGTACATTTAAAAAAATCCTTATGATGAACACATTTCACAGATCTCGCATGGAAAGTTGCTCTGATACCATCTAATGAGACGACAAAAAAATTGTTTTTAATTATTATTTATTTATTTCTATTATTTTCTATATTATACTAAAAAGATTTGAAACATAATTTTACAATAACATATCACATAATTAAAATATTAACATATACATCTATTTACAATACTGTATGCATCTTATATCCAAACCATTTAGTACATCTTATATTTCCTACACTAGAAGAGGGAGGAGCGTTATTTATTTACAATTTCCCCCTCATATATTGGCTTTCAAACAGGTGGATGGAAAAGGTTATGGATAGGGTTCACTTGGACTGTTGGGGGTAAATAGAAGGTAAATCCGATTTGTCCTTCAATGACAATCGGCGCGTTAGGAGTAGAGAGGAAAGTAATAGTAGAGTTTCTTGTTCCCTGAAATGTCACATAATTATTCACTACATTGGTCTGCCATGCATTCATGGGAAAACAACCACAATGTCAGCAAAGAAGGGATCAAACATGTTAGGAGCAGCCATCTATGATAAGATTATAAAATTTTGTTTTTCACACACAATCATAAAATAGGGAAGTGAGAAAAATATCCCATAAAAAATATGCAACATATCATAATAAGATAAAATAAAATGAAAATTCTCCCAAATCCATAAAACTGAATTTTATCATACTTTATAAAGATATTGATTAATTTTGTAGTGACTGGTTAGGATAAATGAGCTCATGGCCAACAAAGTAACTCAAGAACATCTCATCTTGAGTAATACTAACTCGTTTAAATCCCCAAGGTCATACCTACAACTAAAATAATCAAATCTTTATTTATCATAAATTTTATTTCACTATTAAACCATAAAATTATATAAATAAATAATAGATAATCAATCAATAATTAAAATAAGTATAAAAAGGACCAATACGTAACTAGAGATAAATATAAATAAGTAAATGAGAGTAAATATAAATTAAATAAATAGGACCAGTGCACAACTAGAGATGAATATAAATAAATAAATAGGAACGAGGACTAAATATAAATTAGAATGAGGTTAGGGACACTTCACTTAAAGGTAAATATAGAAATAAAAATAATTATGAAGAGATAGGAAAAATAAAAGTCAAAAGATAGAATGATAAATGTCTTATCTCCTTACCTTAGTTATTATGGAAAATGTGGTGGAAAATGCACCAAGGTTATATGTAATTTGTTTTCTTTTTCCTTTGCTACTACGCTCTCACTCTCTTTTATCTTCTTCTCTTCTCTTTCTTCTTTTTTTTTCACTACACCTTCACTCCTGTCTCTTATCCATTTCCTGCCTTCCAACGTCTTTTTTTTTTTACTTTTTATAGTGGTGGAGTCATGATTGCTATTAGTTTCAATTAAACTAAGCATTAATGGTTTAGTTCCTCGTTAAGTACTTATAGATTATTTTTAGAAGATATTTTATCTTCTCTACACCTCACTAGTTTATCTTTAACATCATGTGTTCTGTTTATCATTTATTATTATTATTATTATTTTGAATAATAATGTTTAGATGTATCTAAGTGCATCATCCATATTGTTATATTTATTATAGTTATTCGTTAAGATTCCACCATTAATATTATTTATTATATATATATATATATATATATATATATATATATATATATATATATTATAGTTATTTATATTATTATTATATTTAATTTAATGATTAACTAACCCTATATATGTATCATAACGCATAGTCATTTATATATATACATGCAATTTTTATATTTTATATTTTATATTTAATAAAATTATTATAATTATTTAACCATTTTTATCCTATAAATTTTTATAATCTTTATATTTAAATATTCATAGTTTATTCGATTAGATACAACATACATAAAAAAATGTATTATAAATTTTTTTAGGTGTTAGTATACTGAAAACATTGTGGTATAAATTTTGAGATGTTACAATCCTTCTCACTCTATGCGGGTTATTAAGTCTAATCGTGCGGTATTCTTTGAGGATGTTTTGTATAGTGGGAGCAATACACCACGACCAATCATTCTTAAGAAAACCATGTTGTTATTTCTCGTGCCATCCATTTATCTTTCTATAGATAATGTAATTCCAATGTCCGTGATGAAAATGAATTTGTTCCAGATATTATGGATGCCACATCACTTGTAGTAGATGAACAGTTCATGATGATGTTGGTGAAGTTTCTTTGAGGAGATCTCAAAGAGTATGCATGTCTTCTATACTTGATGATTATCTTGTGCATCTTCAAGAGCATGAATATGATCTAAATAATGTTGATGATCCTACTACTTTTGAAGAGGCTATCCTCTAGTTCTCATGGTAATGATTGGTTAAATGCTATGCATGATGAGTTAGCTTTTATGGCTCATAATGATGTTTGGAATCTTGTGGATTTGCCACTAGGTTGTAAACTAGTTGGGTTAAATGGATTCAAGACTAGCGTAGTCTAGATGGAAAGTTGAGAAATATAAAGTCAGACTTGTAGCAAAAGGCTATACTTAGAGGGATGGCATTGATTATAAGGAGACTTTCTCACCAGTCTCTACTAAGGATTTTTCGTGTTGTTTATGGCTTTAGTATATCTTTTAACCTGATGGCTTTGCTAAACAACAGGTAAGGAGCATTTGGTTTGGCAGGTTGAGAAGTCTATTTATGGACTAAGACAAGCTTCTAGGCAATGGTATTTGAA